>NC_018257.1:695586-792112 GCF_000227135.1 Leishmania donovani | reverse complement strand
GGCGACCGTGCACACGCTTGTGCCATCCACATGATGGGCAGAGTGTCAGCCTGGCTCGAGCGCAACCTATCACCCGGATCCCCTCGCACTGGCCTACTGATATGTGTGTGTGTGTGTGTGTGGGAGGGCGGGAGGCCTGAGGCGCGTGGGGTGGGTGGAGTTTAATGCCGGGGCCGTGCTCGCAGATGACTGCGTCGCCGCATTGCTGTACGTTGCGCGTGTCTAGCGCTGCTTTGGACCAGGCGCATGGGGCCCGTGACCGGGTCGTGGGGCAGAATGGCGTTGAGCCTTATGGCCGATGGCATAAAACGAATACTCTGAGAAATAAGTAAGCCTTTCTCCTCTCCAATCGCTGAGGGTTTGGGCGACGCGGTTGTAGTTATGTTTTTTTTTTCACTTGACCTTTATCATAAACTTACGACGTGTAAGGCTCCCTCACGTTTTGTTATCTCTGTCACGTCTCTCTCATGCACCGCTAGTAGGCGTATCTAGGTGTGAATCCTTTACAAGGATGTCTCCTAAAAAAGTCGTGTGCGGTGGTCTGTGGGTAGGGCTGAAAGTGTCGTGTGTGCTCATCAGCACTGTTTTCAGTGATTGTGGCATGCAGGCAAGCATAGGTGCTGTACTCCGAATATACACATCTCATCGCAGTCAATGATGCTGGTTTCCAGAACGCCTAAGCGAATCGGAGGGTTTTTGTTGTTTTGTCTGCTGCTTTTCCCTCCCCGCCTATTAGGTCTCACGCATGTGATTGTTGATTTCTGTTTTGCTTGCCGATATTTCAGTGCTACATCCGACTTTGATGTGTTAGTTTTTTTTTTCGGTCTCTGTAAGTTTATGTATGTATATGTGTTTTTTTGCGCAGGGAAAGGGATGTGGGGAGCCTTGTGTGAAGAATGGAGCCGTTTACAGAGAATGAAAAACAAAGACATGCTTGGCGTTGTCGACGCCTCCCTCTTCTCCCGCCTCCCTTTCACGTACGTCGTAAAGTGGGACTGGAGAAAGCACAAATGGATGGACTCATGCGAAGACAAGAAAGACTAAAGCTACGTCTTTCTCTGGGGCTCATCCGTTGGGGGCTTTGATGGGGCGCTTGTGCGTAGCTGTGTATGCTGCTCCATCACGGCAGCAATCGTGCCGTTTATTTATTCGTTTGCGCTTCCTTTTTTTTTTACAGCATGCCTGTGCGTTTTCGTTTCTTGTTTGTTTTTGCAACAACGCACCTCTGCGAGGACAAAGACGTAACAGTGTTGTGTAAGATGTTAAGTGGCATTATCTCTCTCCCTCGGCCTTCAGATGAAGGGACACATACGATGTGCTCCCTTTCGTTGCTTATTTTTGTTGCCAAAAGAACATACACGTATTGCTCCCTTTTTTTTCGTGTGTGTTGCGTTCTTCTGTTGTTAATAATGCGTTTTGGTGGGCGTGTTGGGTGTGTATGCGTGTACAGGTGAGGTGTGTATGTGTGTGTGTGTACATGCGCGTGAGTGCGTGCTGAGCGCTCTCAATGTGCTCACGACGTCGACCTTGTTTTCATTTCGCCTTTTCTCCCCCCTCCAACCATTGCAACGTTTTGATTCAGATCCTCGTCCATCCACCTTTCGCGACTTGTGCGAACTTATTCACGGGGCGCGTATGGTGCGTACTCAACGCGTGTGTAGGTGCGGGCGTCTCTTCCGGAGTGTACACGTACACTGGGTAACTGGACATTGCATTTCTTCCAGAAACGCTGAAGCCGACGGAAACAAAAAAAAGACACACGGCAGAAAACGCCTATCGTACCGACGCATGCTTTTTCCCTCTCCACAAACGCACACACACGCACACGCAAATAACACATATAAGTGGCATTGAGGAAACGCAAAAGACAAGCTGGAAGACGATTGAGGGATGGCTGAAGGCCTTCACGACACGGGGACGTTGCCACTGAGCCTGGAGAGTCTGTGCGACACTGCTCTTCCTTCTTGATCAGTGTCTTGTACGCGCCAACGGCACACTGAGACGGGGCTAGGGATAGCACGGAGTACCGCGATAGCAACCGCTTTACCGATTACTCGCCTGTGCTGTATTCACTGCCCGTGATTGGTTATGGATCTTCCTTTGCGCCCTCCTCTTCCTCGACACCTGCGTCGGCGCGCTGCATATCAAGCCTTTTTCCGCCCCCCCCCCCACTACCCCCCTCCCTACTTTGAACCCTACTTGCTCTGCAGCCATGTGCACTACTCTTCACATGATTGCTCTTCATACGCCCTCGTCTCCCTCAGCGGCGGAATCATTCTGACAGGCATTTCGTTTTCTTGCTGAAGTTCTGACTGGGGTGGAAAGGCAGCGCAGCTTTGCGACGCGCGCGCGCTGTTATTATTATTATTTGCTTTTCGTACGTGTGTGTGTGCGTGTGTCCAGTGACACATCACGCCATACGGCTCTCTCTCACACACACACATCTTCGCTGACTTCTTTGTTTGACATCGCCTGCTAAAGCTCAAAGGCCAGTCTTCGCCAAAAGCAGCGGTTGTTGCTCTGTGCTCTTGGGTGAGCTGCCTTTACCCGGGGGCTCTCGAAGACAACACGTTGATTTGCGATCTTTACGCTCAACGCGTGGTGGTCGCCGCCGTACGGCGTCACACACTGCCAATTGCTCTTTGCCGTTGCCGGCGTGCAGTGCCATCGCGACGACTCGCGGACCTTCGGCGTAGGTGAGCGGAGCCAGCGCAACCACTCCACAAAGCACAAAAACTGACGTGGCCACCAATACATTGATGACCATTGTCACATGGGCAAAAAGGATAAAGAAGTCATGTATGATCCGGGGTACGACAAGGAGTACTACGGCGAGGACGACGATGAATATGCCTATGAGGACCAGGAGGCAGCAGCGACGGTGGTGCCGTCTGCCAGCGTAGCGGCCGAGCAGAAATATGCGCAGTGCGAAGAGCGCACAATGGACGTGTCGGAGGTACTGGCGATGCAAAGCGCCGTGGTACGAGAGGTAGTCAATCTGACCTGTCTGTCGACGAGTGCGGCCACGCTACTACTGCGCCGTTATCGCTGGTCGCGAGACGTCGCAGTCGAACGCTACTTTGAGAATTCTACTGCTGTGCTAAGCGACCTCGGAATCACGGAGGAGGCGTCCTTGCATGAGGCGAAGCTCCTCCACGGTGAAGCTGGCGGTCCCATCGTGTGTGGGATCTGCGCCATGGAATATAATCCGCAGAAGGTGGCGTGTCTATCGACGTGCCAGCATTATTTCTGCCTCGAGTGCTGGCGGGACCACATCAAGTCCCGCATAGTCGAGAACCTCATCGGCACCCACTGCCCGGAGCAAGGCTGCTGCCAACTCGTTGGGTTATCCGTCATGTGCGAGCTCTTCTCCGAGTGCGACGATGAAGCAAAAAATGGGAAGAGCAAAAGCATTCTGAAGCAGATACACCGCAAATACCTAACGAGTTTTGTAGAAACTTGCCCCACGCTGCATTGGTGCCCGAACCGGCAAGGCTGTGCCGCCGTTATCTACGCCCCTGTTCCGCCCCTGCAGGGACAGGGGGTGCGGTGTCTCCTGTGCAACAGGTCGTACTGCTTGCGGTGCAGCTATGAGCCGCATCGACCAGCCACGTGCGAGAACATACGGCAGTGGAAGAGCTACTGCTCCAAAGAAGGGGCAAACCTCGCCTACATTCTCAGTCGCACAAAGCAGTGCCCGGAGTGCAAGAAGACGATTGAAAAGAGCGGTGGCTGCAACCATATGACATGCAAGTGCGGGCATGAGTTCTGCTGGGTGTGCCTCGGCCCCTGGAAGCAGCATAGCGGAGACTACTACTCGTGCCGCAATGTGGAGCACCATGGGTCTGCGGCCTCCGAAGAGGCCGTGGACGCTTCCAGGAGGTTCACGTACCACTACGAACGGTACACACTTCACCTCGACAGCGCCGAGCGCGATGAGAAACTGCTCCGAACGATGGCGCACAACCCAACGATGCGAGAGCGACTGATCAAGGCTCAGAGGCGGATGGATGAGAATCGGGCTCCGGGAGTGGTAAGCGGAGCCTTGAAGCAGGAGGGCGTGCCCTTGGTGGGCCTCACATGCGCCACATCGGAGGTGGTTTCGCGCGTCACCGACACACTGTTCACGGCGCGTGATATTCTCGCCCATTCGTACGTGGCGATGTTCTATCTTTGCGAGAACGACAGCGAAGGGCAGCTGATGGCGCATCGAGTGGGGAAGCTGGAGGAAGCTACGGAGGCCATGTCCGGTTCCCTCATAAAATTGTTCACCGCTACGGGATCACAGTTGGGCACCTTTTTCGACGCAGCTGATGTGTTGGTAGCATGGATGAAGGCGCTGTGCGATGTCTAGCATGTTTCCCTACCAGCCGGTGCTGTTGGCAGCAGTGCAGGAAAAGGACAGGGAGCTGTGGAGGGGGACGGGCGAGCAGAGCGTTTTTTTTTTTTCGTGCCACCCTTGGTTCTCATCTTGTTTTGCCGGACCTTGTGATACGAGTGCTGAGGGAGCCGTCTCTGCTGCCTGAGCTCGTTCACTTAAGGCTCTGCACCCCTTGCGGTGAGCGGTCATTTTGCACCGAGTTGATGATGTCGGCATAGCCCCACCCCTCCATGCATGCGCACACACCACTCTCTCTCCCTCACTTGCCGTCACTGGAGTGGTCTTCGTGAGGACTCTGGTATGCGCTGCGTTGCACGCTTCACTCCCATGTACAGCCCGTTCTCTCTCTCCCCCCCCCGCATTGTTTGTGATGCCCTCTTCGGCGTTGTTGTTGCTTGTTCTCTCCTCCCTCGCTGGGCGTTGCTGCCTTGGTGCGCATTTTTATTTCATCACGCCTGCTCAAGCAGCCGGCCCTCTTTCTCCCTCTCCGGGCTAACCTCATCAAGTCACCCTCGTGGTTGTGTGTCACCACGCACACGCGCACAAAGCACCTCACCGTGCGCGCGGTAATGGCGCGGAACGCGCGAGTACATGGTCCACGCTCGCTCTAGTCGTGAAAGTCTGCCCTGACAGACGGTAATCGTGAACCACGTGCCCCTGCTGTGGCGCCACATGGAGATGGAGGGTGCAGCCCACGGCAGTGGATGGGAAGGCGCAGAAGTAAGCTGAAACAGAAGAAATGGATCATGAGTAGAGAAGGGTGGAGAGCGTGGAGCGGCGGACAGCAGAGAGCTTCAATGTCTTTCCTTCTCATGGAAATTCAACAGAGTACTTGCGCGCTTCTGCCGCGGAAGATCATGGCTGTTTTTGCGAGGGCGTATTTTTCCCCCTTTTCGCGATCACGTCTCGTGTTGTTTTCCGTTTACAGCCCATCTCATTTTGGAAAACGTGTCTGAAGCATGCAAAGTGCCCCGGAAGGGGGAGAGAGTGGAGGTGAGGCGGTTCTTCAGCGTGCGCCTCTGCTGATCTCGCCCGGTGTGCACTTGTCTGGTTTTTTCCTGTGTTTTTTTTTTCTACTTCATGCTTCCGGATCGCCCCCCACCCCTGATGAGGAGGGACATCTCCGTGCGTCGTATCCTCAGGGTCCCCAGTGGTGCACGGACTCTGCGGGGGAAGAGAACTCAGGCAGCCTCCCCCACCCCTATGTATCCCCTGCCGATCCCAAGCCACGTCTGGTGTTGACAGGGTCCAAGTGCCGGCGGCGTAGGGAGGCCGGAGCGATGTATTGCTGCTGATGTCGGCGGCCAGGTGATGGACAGTGTTCTGCTGGAGCGAGCGGCGACCGTGCACACGCTTGTGCCACCCACATGATGGGCAGAGTGTCAGCCTGGCTCGAGCGCAACCTATCACCCGGATCCCCTCGCACTGGCCTACTGATATGTGTGTGTGTGTGTGTGTGGGAGGGCGGGAGGCCTGAGGCGCGTGGGGTGGGTGGAGTTTAATGCCGGGGCCGTGCTCGCAGATGACTGCGTCGCCGCATTGCTGTACGTTGCGCGTGTCTAGCGCTGCTTTGGACCAGGCGCATGGGACCCGTGACCGGGTCGTGGGGCAGAATGGCGTTGAGCCTCATGCCCTATTACAGAAAATAGACACAGTGAGAGACAGAAAGAAAACTTATTTCTTGCGTGCAGCTTCACAGACCGGTGAGCTGTGTCTGTGTACCGCCGTGAGATTCATACGCTGCTCGTCTGTGTTCGGCCCAGCTTTTTGAATTTTTCTGCTGCATGGTCTTTTCTTATCCTATAAGACGTACTCTTTTTCCTACTTTTTTCCTCACGCACGTACTCAGTAGCGTAGACATGGGCTTGCAGATGCCATTTTGATTGCGTACACTAACTTCCCCGAGCGTGCGGATCGACGTTTGGCGAGAGAGAGAAAGAGATGTGAGCGTGCAATGTGCGGTATTTGCGAGGAGGGAGCGAGAGAAAGAGTGACCGGGCCCCGCTTTAGGACACGTTTCGAAGTCCTAGTGTTGTTCAGAGGAAACACAGAAATGGGAAGTGAAAAAAAAAAACGAAAACATCGAACGCCGGCAGCGGTCATGATACGTGTGCGCGCCCACACGCGCATATGCGTGCAACAAAATATGCATCCGCGATATGCGACATGATGAGTGAGCCTCTCAATGGAGAGAGAAGGACCCTGTTGGCCCAAGTAAGCTGGTGAGGCTGCTCACTGCACGTCCGCTCTCGCTTCCACTGCGCTTCGCTTTCTCTTGCTATGGCCCCCTCTGTGTTTGCGATTGTATTCCTGCGCGCGTTTTGTTTTTGTTTTCCTTCACCCGCGCCTGCGCTTGGTGGCGATGCCCTCAAACGGTTGCTGTATGCTGGCTGAAAGGCGCGTATTCGACGCGCTAATGCGGGTCTTTGTCCTTGTGGCGGTTCGCAGCGGTGACGGCAGCGTAGCCACGTACCCACCCTCTGTGTGGCACCTTCAGCAGTGCGTTCGCGCGCGTAGTTCTTCTTGTTATCACGCCACCTCTGGCGGATATCTGTGGACACGAGACGCGCTGTTTTGTGCGCTTCGTCGAACAGATGTAGACATAGCCCCCGCAAACGTCCTGGAGAATGCAGGTGCATCACAAGGAGCGACAGCCGCCGCGCCCCCGCGCTTCTACTTCTTCTCGGCGCTCCTTGACGTGGGAAACAACGAGGAGGACGTCGACCTCGTGGCGATGCTGCTCATGGAACTGTGCATTGCGTGGCCAAATGCCATCGCGGCTCACATGGAGGTGTGCCGTGTTTGCCGTGGGGAGCTGTCTCCTGTGCGCGCGTCGTCACCGCTTGCGGCGACCCCAGGCGAAGGTGAAACTGACGAGCCATCGTGGCAACTCAAACACTTCACGCGAGAGGAGACACTGTTGGTGCTACTAGCGGACGAGATCGAGGCGACAGCCGCGACACAAGACGGCTTTCTCACGCGGTGGGGCGTCCGCAATGCGTGGGACCACGACAGAGCGCTGCAGGGCCGCAGCTGGTGGGTGAGCGGGGGTATTGTGACCGTGCTCCCTTCCGAGGCTGCCACCAGGCTTGTGGAACCCTTTCTGATGCTGGAGCTGTCGCGGATGGAGAATGGGTGCCCCCAGCTGCCCCGCCATCCCGAGAGTTGCCGTGACTCGAGCCAAACACTTGAAGAGGCGTTGACGCACGCTATCTTGGAAAGGGAACTCTCACATAGCGTGAGGGCGTACCTCCGCAAGGAGGTTGAAGGGCGAATAGAGTCCCGCCCATTGCATCGGATGATTGTGGTGGTGCCACCAGCGATGGCGCTGTTTCTCAGGGGTGCGCCGTCCTCTATGTTGCACGATTGTTTTCTCTACCACACCGTCGACTGTCCACTCTTCGCGGTGGAGGGCGGCAGCTGCGACGCGGCGCAGAGCTCCACAGATCGCGCCACCGGTCTCGTGGCCCCAGCGACTAGTCCCACCGCGTTCCTGCGGCCAGTGAAGTCAGGTCTATCGTCGGCAGACCTGCTAGAGCGGCAGTGTCGTGTCGCTCATGACGAGACGTCGCGTCTGATGGAGCTGTTCCGCGAGTACGACCTGCTGCTTTCCGGAGACGGGTATGTGCGAGTCCCGCTTGCGCCCGTTTCCCGCTACGTTTTTACGCAGTTGCTGTGTCAGTCGGAGCTTCCGTCCGCGCTGATCCTCGCGCTTATGCGGCGGCATTCGGACGTCACACACCGTGCATGTGACGTGGGCCATCGCATCGACCTAGCCGCTGTGTCGAGCAGACCTCCCTTACCCACCGAGGAGGAGGTGATGCTGGGGATAAAGGTGACCTGGGCAGTGGAGCGCTGGACGGCCGCGCTACGAAGAGGCTCTGCGGCGGCGCCCCCTGTAGGCCTACATATGTGGAATGAAGAGCAAAGTCTGCGCAAAGATAAACTGTGCCGATGGATTCACGAGCGCATGCGAAAAGCCAAGCGCGAGGCCGCCGAGTTGTACTCTCTTGAAGACGCTGCCGATACACATGCCACAGATAGAGAAGAGGATGGCGTCGCTTCGAAGGTGTCTGCGCTCCCGGTCGCGAGCGGTGACACGGCCGACCCGCTGCGGCGCTGCCGAGGTGCCGCATTGAAGCAGCTGGAGCGGAGACTGTTCGCGCCGTTTCCATCCTCCTACCGTGGCTCGTCGACCGAGTGGCTTGGGCAAGCTCTCCGTGATGTCGCGAGAGAGCAAACGCACGCAGCATCGAGCATGGCACAGCGCGACGATGTGTGCTCATCCTTTGCGGGGCCCGCCCCAGCGGCACCCAGAGCTGCTTCAACCAACGCGCTCGACAACTCGTCTAGTTCAAGCCACTCAGACGCGACGTCGGAGGACGGCTCAGATGGCGCAGGAGGCGTTGGCATCCCCACACCGCAGGAGACGGAGAGCCTACTTGCACAGCTAACAGAGTTGGAGGTGGTGCTTCAAAACGAACTGGCAAGCCGGGCAACGGTCCCTCTCGCAAGCGGAGGCGACAGTCGGACAACTGACTTGCGCGGCGGCGTCGGTGATGCTGTCACCGAGGACCAAGAGATGGATGTGACGTCATGGCTTACTGCCGCAGACATGCAGCAGATAACCCGGAACGAGCTTTTCCTGCATCACGTGCAGCTCCTCGAATCTGAGATGGAGCAGGACCAGTAGAGGAGTTGACCGTCCGCCTTACCGTGAAAGGCCGACTGCACACGGCGTGTGGTGTCGCCGCCCCCCCCCCTTTGCACTCGTTGATGCAGTTGAATGTGCCTTTCCTTTTGTTTTTTGTTCTCGGTCTGCTAAGCTGAGCACGCACAACCCTACACAATGGCCGGGCAAAGGAGCAGCGCGGTAAGTGCTGGCGCCGGGCAATGCTCTCTTCCTGAGCGGCGCCTTTGGCACGTGCAGCGCATGTCGCAAGCAGCGTTGGCTCTGCCTTGGTTCTCTTCAACGGTGCACACCCCATGATACCGGTGGAGGTGGGGCCCCCTCTCCCCTCCTACAACTCGGCCTATTGCTCGCGGTGGTTGCTTTCTCGTTCACTGTTCTCTCCCTGGCTCTTAAGGGACGGGTCGAAGCACTACTTATTGCCAGTCGCATCTTCATTCACCAGCGCACGTGCCTCGCGACTGCAGAGAACCAGACGCGTGTTCACATGCAAAGGCCAACACGCTTGTCGTGATATAATCAGCGGCGGCCGAGTGTCAGCTCCATGCGCACACAAGCCTTTTGTTATTCGGTCTTTTATTTTTTCGAAGGAGGTCTTCTGTCGAAGTTGCGCGGCGCACCGGCGCGAGCCGCGTCTTGGCGGTTTCCTTTGTTGGAACGATTCTTTCCGTGATTTCGAGATGACACACACACACACTCGCACTTGTTGGTTGTCTGTTTGCCCTTCTGCGAAGTCTGAACGGCAGCGTGGAACGCGATGTGGTCCGCGAACGTGAATCTAGATGGGGTGCTACCGAGCAGCCTCTGCATCACGCACGACGCTTTGTGGTGGTTGTCTGCGAGTGGCGTTCTGTACACTTGGCGGACAAGTCAAGGCGATGGTGAGCCAACACACCCGGTTGCCGTGGCGCAGTTGGACCGCCGCGTGGAGTGCATGGTCGTTTCTTCGGATGCGTCGCTGATTGCAGTGGTGTCGTCGACCTTCATGGCGCTCCTTGAGATCGAGCACACATCGAGCCCGACATTTTTGCGGATGGGCGACGCCGATGCATTTGGCGAGGCGAGTGGTGATGAGGTCGTCATCACGGCGGAGGAGAGGAGGCGCGTCGCTTGCACGATTGGCGATGTGCGTGGCGTGTTGTTCAACAGTGACGCGTCTCTAGCGGCGGTGTGCACGGATTCGGCTCTTCTGCTGTGGAGTAACGTATTCGGTGACGCCTCAAATGACGATGAGGACGGCACTGGATCACACCTGGCAAGCTTCGACTGCACCCATCTCGGCGCGTCAACGCAAGGGTGTTCCGTCATCTGCTTCACTGGAGCACGGCAGCTGCTCGTCGTAGACGATGTCAACCATCTCGTACTCCTTCAGTGCGTCAGTGAAGATTTGAGCGATGTAAGCGAGGACGCCCACATGCCCGTCGCGTGCCAGCCAAATGCGTCACCGATGGCGGTGAACCTGCAGCTGATGGTGGACGGACACATATGCGGCCGCACCGCTCGTGTCACTTCCGTCGCCTGTAGCCACAGCGGCGTCTACGGGGAAAGCTTAGTGGTGCTAGGGTTCTCCAATGGCACCGTGCAACTCCTGAACGGACGCCAACTGCAAGCACTGCGCACCTGGAATGTGCGGGACGCCATAACCGCCGCCTTCATTGACTCCTCGGACGAAGCGGCAGCCGCCAGCTCGCGTCGTCGCAGTGGGCTATCACAGGTTGCAACGCGGGATCGCCGCGGAATTCCATATGCCGCGGCGTCTACTGCGGCGCCGCAGGAGGTGACCATCTTTGATGTCTGTGTCGGAGCTCATCTTATCACGGTGTGCACATCGCACGGCGTCGTCTATTACAGCAGATTCACGTTTCAGCTGGAGAGCGCCTACACGCAGCTGTTTACAACGCCGCTTGTGCAGGCAGGAGCTGCTGCTGCTGCCGCAGGGACGTCTGTGCTCGGCGGCGTCGCAATGCGGGGTGGGTCGAATGGCCGTTGGGCGTACACCAACGTGTTTGACGGTGTCCTCTACTTCTCTTGGCGTGACGTCGACACGCATCACACACTGGAGGCGCGCTCGGCGGAGCGGAATGCGGCCAGCAACGACATTGTGCACGCACGTGCCCCACTGCCAGCCGCATGGTTAGACAACGTGGCCACTGCAAGGCTTGCTCAGCGACCCTTCCTGTCGTCGGATGCGCGGCGGCGGCAGCCTGCGAAAGGGAGCGGTTACACTGACGCCCCGTGGTCTGTGCAGCAGGAGCGCAAGCGAAAGGCACGGGCAGCCGCCGCCCGCGACCGCAAGGCTCAGGCATTCGGGGCAGTTTCAGCCTCGGCAGCAGCGTCTACAAACGAGCTTCGCTTCCAGTACGACTTCGACTCCATCTTCGGGGTCGGACGTGCAACACTGACACGCATGGAGGCCTCCAGCTCCGCCTTGCGTGGCCTTCACACGCGTGCTGTCGTGGCGACCGCGTTTGCCACCGCCGGCGACGCCCTCATCACCGCCGGTGCTGACGGTCGAATAAGGCAACTGCACTTCCCCATCGCGCGCGCAAAGGGGGCGGACGGAGTCGCTGGACGCATCTTGGCTGGTCACGCCGCGGCTGTCACCGCAATCGATGCAAACCTGTCGCGCCAGCATCCTCTCATCCTCTCTGCCGGTGCAGAAGGCTGCCTCCGGCTCTGGTCACCTGGAGCACGGGACACACCAATAGCGGAGTGCACCGTGGGCTGCAGTGGCGGCAAGGTGGCGCGTCCAGCGCCGGGGAAAACTATCGTGTCAGCGCAGTTCTTCTACCTTGACAAGCTGTTACTGTCGTGCGCGGCGGATGCACTCGAGCTCCGCCGTAATGCTGGTGGCGTCTGCTCTTCGCGGGCGACAGCAGCGCCGTCGAGCACCTCCGAATCTGATAGAGTTCTCTCAGAAGCCCCTCTGTACAGGTTCTCGGTCGGCAGTGGCCACACCATAACCTCAGCAACAGCAGTGAACCACTTCGTCAGCAACCTTATCTTCCTGGCCACCTCGGAAAAGGAGGTGCAGGTGCTGGATGTGGCGGCGAACACGGTTCTCTGGCGCGAGGGGACAACGCACACGCGCGGTATCTACCGCGTTGCCACAGGCCGCACGAGTCGCTACGCCGCAGCCGGTGTAGACAGCGGTGCCGCGCATCTCTTCATGTCGGCGTCGCTCGACAGCACTGCGGCGCTTTGGGACGTGCGCATAGCGAAGCCGGTGCAGCTCTTCACGCAGCACTCCAAC
Organism: Leishmania donovani; assembly: GCF_000227135.1. Classification (NCBI taxonomy): domain Eukaryota; phylum Euglenozoa; class Kinetoplastea; order Trypanosomatida; family Trypanosomatidae; genus Leishmania; species Leishmania donovani. The sequence continues at coordinate 779,788 of NC_018257.1, read as the reverse complement.
ACAGGCGTTCCATCGCTGGCGCTGGAGGTTGCTCCCGGAATCGGCGTGGTCGCAGTAGGGAGCCAGGATAATGCGGTTTACATGTACGACCTTCGTGGCGGGTGCGGTGGCGTCGCTCTCGACGTGTTGCGTGGGTTCGACTCGTACGTCACTTCTCTTGCCTGGCACCCGCTCCGCCCATTCTTGGTGGCAGGGCTGGCCAGTGGAGACGTGCACGTTCTCCAACACGCCACGTAGACGCATGATGAGACGATGAAGACACCCGCAGTCTCTGCGGATGTGGTATGTGCCTACCGTTGCGCTTCACAGCGTGTGGTGGACGGAGAGCCCATGGCGGATGTTGTTTCTCCCTTTTTGTTTTTTGCGCTGTTCTCCGTTGCGGCTCTGATCGGTGTTACCGTGAGGGACGCCATCCCTCGTTCACATCGGCAGACGCAGCCTGAAGCAGCGATGGAGGAAAGTGCACATCGCATACCTGAAAAAAAAAGAAAAAAAACATTATCCGAGTAACAAGACGACGCATCCAAAGAAAATGCGACAACGAACGGAAAGCAGCGGTGCTGCTGCCTCGAATACGACTGTGGAGACGCAATGAACGGCGAAGTTTCATGGTTCATGGGCGAAGACATGCAAGCTCGGTTCGGCCACGATGCCGTAGAAGGGAAACGAGAAACAAACACATCCCTCCCTATTCCTGCCCACGGCCCCCACCGCCTGGCCACCCTCTCGAGCTGTCCGCTCTATCTTTCTCAATGCCCGTCATCAGCCCACTGTATATAAACTTTCCTTTAGTGCGGAGACATACGCGCACAACACATTTCTCTCTCTCTCTCTGCCTGCCCCGTGTCTGTGTGTCAGGCAATCCTTCTCCGCCGCGCTCTCATCATCATTTTCGATACTTCTTGTCTGGAAAACATCTTCTCTGCGCCTGTGTGGGAACGAGAACCGCGCGTAGGTTATTTCTTGTGAACGGACCGGCGCCTGAGCTCAGGCCAGCACACATTCTTTCAGATACACACCTGTATCATTCTTTCAAAGACCTTTGTAACTATGCTCGTGCTTCTGCTTGTCGAGGACCTTCTCCATTATTTGTCCTTTTCTGTTTGCTTCTTCCTCCTGAGGCTGCTAGGTTGTCCTTGTCGTCGCTTCCGTCGCGTCGGTCATTCATGCTTTGGCCGGTTTCTCTCTCTCTATTAGGTGCATCTTCAGAGACACGGCAACACGGCCGAGGCCATCGTCTGTCGTCTTCTCCGGTCGAGACTTCTCCTTACTTTTCTGGCCTACCAGTTCGTGGGTGCGCTGGCGCCATCCCTTTGCATACACATTGTCATTTGCAAGCAGCACGTCAAGCACCGCTCGCGAACGCAGCGATGCCACGTGACGCGCCTGCCCCATCGTCGGCGCTGCGTCGGCGTACAGCGACATCTGCCTTAGGAGGTGACACACGGACGCAAGAGCGCAGGCGGCCGAGGCCGATGCGAAAGGCGTTGAGGCATTTTCCTCTCGCTACAGCGGCACGCAGAAAGCCCTTGCTTCCGCCAGCCGCGTCGCTGCGCACGCACTTCACACGTGTGCAAGAAGCCGCCGCCGCGCTTGGTCATGTTCTTGGTTACCTAATTCGGCAAGTACTCTCGCTTTCTGTTCTCTTGGACCTCGCGCAGGGCGTACTCGGCCGCCTGTTTGCTCTCCTACGATGGCTGAACGACTACCCGGCTCGTGTGCAGTTCCGTCGCACGACGCAGCGCTTCTTGTCTGTCATGAATACGACTGAAAGCTACACAACCTTTGTCGAAGCCGCAGCGAGTCTGGACCACTACTGCGGTGTGGCGAAGTGGGCGCAGGACGCCCCTCCACTGGATCGCTGCAACGCAGTCGGCCTTCTTGTCGATGCCACCGCGGCGCAGCACCTCATCCGGACGAACAACTTGTACGCAATGGAGACCTTTCTGTGCTCGCTGCTGAAGCGCAACGCGCACGGTCTCATGGACGCATCGATATACCGCTACTACAACAGCGCCCCGCACTGCCTCGAGGACTACACGGACAGCATCGAGTGCCTTATCACGGCCTATGCGGCCGGGGCGTGGCATGGCGAATCTGCGGTGAGCGACAGCAGCGGCGCTGCAGCCGACCGCGCCTTGCCTCCAACATCGGCCGCGCCCGTGTTGCGAGATTTGCGTCCCTGCTGGGTGCGATTGGAGGCTAGCGCCGGCGCTGAGGTGCGGCCGCCGCTGCTTGCCGGCACACCTCCGCCAGTGTGGTCGGCGACGCACTCGGGGCCATCTGCGGCGCTGCCGGCGGTGGACGTGACGGCCAAAATTCAGCAGGTCTGGCAAGCGCAGTTCCGGAAAACAGTGTCCGCTATTCAAGCGCCATGGGCAACCGCCACTGCGGCACCGAGCCGGCAGCAAAGCACATCCGCGTCTGTGCACTGTCTCGGCAGCAGCGCCGCTTCCGCGGCAATGCCACTCACAGACACAAGCACTGCAACGGTGCCCACTTGCGCCTCCACGCTGGCGGGTGAGAAGAGCATCTTGTTGACGAGGGATGACGCCGCGCCGGTATCGCACACCTTTGCGAAGCCAAAGACGAGCGATGACGCAAAGCCCGCAGGGGATTTTGCAAGTGTGTCGCCGCCGTTGTCGCCTCTCTTGCGCACTGAAGACACAACTTCGGGGAACGCAACTGCCTTGCTGTCTTTCGGGGCGCACATGTCGGTGGCGCCGCCGCTCTCGGCCAACCCCATGGCGGCAGCGCCTCCTTCACCGGAGGTGGCCCTGGCTCGGCAACTTCGCAGCTCGTGTGCGTCGCTGTGCCGCTTCCTCGACGGCTGTGCATTGCCGTCCGCATTGCCGCAGCAGCACCACGCACATCAGCAGCGCTGCTCTGTGTACAAACCCGCGGTAGTCACAGTAGGGCATCGTCTCAAGGTGCTGCGCAAGGTGCTGCACTCCTATGGCCGAACGGCGCTGGTGCTCAGCGGCGGTTCCTCTATGGGCACCTACCATGCCGGCGTGGCCCGCGCGCTGCACGAGGCGGGTGTGTTGCCTGATATTCTCTGCGGCTCCTCGGCCGGCTCCATCATCGCCGCGATGATCTGCACCAAGTCGCCGGACGAGCTTCACGCCTTCATGCAGTCACACGTCCTTTCGACCGAGGCGATGCACATGTCCCCGTTCGGCGAAGACAGTGACCTTCCTGGCAAGCTGAAGCGCTTCTTCAAGACGGGCTTCTTGATGGATGTGCGGTCGCTGATGGGGTGCATGCGGGGTCAATGTGGCGACATGACGTTTCTGGAGGCGTACCAGCTCAGTGGAAAGGTGCTGAATGTGTCCGTGACACGTAGCCAGCAGGAGGGTATGCCGTCGGATCGGCACGTGCTGCTCAACTACGTGACGGCTCCGGATGTTGTGATTTGGAGTGCAGTAAGTGCCAGCTGCGCCTTGCCGGGACTCTTCACAGCCGTGCAGCTGATCGAGAAGCCCTCCCTTGGCGGTGGCACATTTGCGCCGTACCTGCCAGGAGAGCTGTGGTGCGACGGCAGTATAGCTCAGGATATCCCACGGCGACTTCTGATTCAGCTCTTCGGCGTCAACTACCTCATTGTGAGTCAGGTGAACCCGTACGTGATTCCGTTTCTGCGGCCCCCCAAATCGCACCACATCATCGCAACAAGCGGCTCGTGGCTAGCGCGGCTGTGGTTTGCATGGGTGGATGTGTGCGGATGGGTGTTGACCGTCTTGTTCAGCGTGCACCTCCTTCCACGTTTCGGCCGCTTCGAAATGCTTTTTATGCTGTTTGCGCAGTTCTACAGCGGCGACTTGACCATCCAGCCGATCGACTCCGTCATGAAGGCGGTGCCGGACTACATGAACTTGGTCAACAATCCCTCCGCTGACTACATCAGTTACGTGGCGTCGCGTGCGCAGAGCCGCACGTGGCCACTGGTGACAAGGATTCGCCTTGCGACGCGTATTGAGCGCTGCCTTCAGCGTGAGATACGTGCCTTAGAGGCAATGGAGCTCAGGGAGCAAACGACGTAAGCGTGCAAAAAGCGGGAGGAGCATTCCTATGGGTAGGCGAGGCTGACGGTTTAACGAAAATGTTTCGGTGATTGGCTTGGTTGTCTATCCGTGGCGTGGCGCTCGATCGCCCAATGCCATTGGAGGTTGCTTGTGTGTTTTTTTGTTTGTTTCTTGCTCCCCCCCCTACACACAGATACCAAAAAAAAAACGCAGATCCGAGCCCCTATCAAGCCCCTGCGCTCTGGACGCACAGCGTGGATGCTGTACACCAACGGTGACGCTTCTGATCTCATCGCGAGAAAAGCTCTGCAGCAAAAGGGATGGCGCAGGCAGCTGTTGTTGCACCCTTTGCCAACCTACATGTCAGGAGCGGTATGCGAATGGCGCCGTGCACGCCACCACACGTCCTAGTCGGCACCCGAGCCACGAATGCGCGCCGGGATGGCTCGCCTTCTCGCTCTGCCACTTGGCTCTCTGGCATGCACTTTGGTCATCGGCTCCACCACCCCCACCCCTTACCCATCTATGCCCGCATACGCATAGGCCAGTGCACGCCGAAGGAGATGACGCTAATCGGCACTAATTGAGTAGCAGCTGTTTTCCGTGCCGCTTGTTGACGTCTTGTCGACGCTGATCGCTCGCCACTCGGCTAAACCACACACACACACACACATATATATATATATAATATGTAATATATATATGTATATCGCGACTTCATTCACAGCACACGAACAGCGACTCAGAAGAACCTTTTTTTTGTTCCTCTGTTAGAATTCAAGCTGAAGTTGCGGTGAAGCATCCACAGACCTCTTCGCCTAGCACGAGAGGAGGCAAGCCCCCCCCCCCACACACACACACGCACACCACACCACACCACCACCACTTTCTTGTCCCCTTTCAGTCACCGAACAGCGTCCGACTTCTCTCTTTCTTTCTCTCACACACTGTTTTGTTTCGACGTTGGTGGCCGTATCAGACCTCCTCTCCTTCTCTCTTCGAGTTTAGAGTTATCATAGATTCACGTTCCTCATTTTTGCGCGTTCTCTTTTTGTTTGGCGTTTCCTTGCGTTATCTGCCTGCCTCAAGGAGTGCTAACAGGCACACGTTCTCGTACGTACTCCTTAGACCTTTGTCTTTTGGTTTTCTCTTGCTCACCGTGCTCGCGTCCCTGAAGGTACAGCGGCGGCTTTTTCGCAAAGAGATTCGGAACAATTCGGCTGATTCGCCGTGCACAACGCATCCTACTGTGAAGAGCATATTCGGTTTTCGTGCTGATGTGGTAGGGTTGTTCTCTGGCTTCGATCTCGTCCTGTGTGTGCACGTGTGTTGCCGCTCTCCACTGTAGGCAGGCTCTCTTTCTCTCTCTGTGTGTCTGCTTCTGCGCGTGGTCCTTCCTCTTACAGAATTGCCATCACTGTTCAAGTCCCTCTCTGTTGCTGGCGTTTTGTGCTTCGCTGGAGTTGATTGACGCTTCCCGGTGTACATCCAGGCATTCAGCGAAGCGTCGCCACTCGCGGCCCCTCGAGAAATGGAGGAATACAACATTAAGCGGAAGATCGGCGATGGCGCCCAAGGTGTCGTGTACGAGGTGGAGCACCGCACCTCGAAGACGAGCTATGCAATGAAGGTGATCTGCTGCACCGACCAGGAGCAGGTAAACATGGCGCTGAAGGAGATCAAGGTGCTGCTGCAGCTGCGTCACCCCAGCATCGTCTCTTACGTTGACTTCTTCCTCGTCTTCAACAGTGTCAAGCTCCGCCGCGAGTTCGCCGCACAGAGCGAAGGCGCGTGTGGCAGCGGAGGATGTGGTGACGGTCAGCAGCGTGAGGCGAGGGTGCAGCGAGAGCAGGACAGCCTCTTCCTTTGCAGCCTGTCGAACAGCGAGTTCCACCATGGCTGCGCCGCCGACAGCGGATGGAAACAGGCGACTGCGGAAGCCTCTTCGAACGCCCCGACGGGAAAGCCGCAGAGCGGCGCCGCCCGCGTTGTTCCGACCTCGCTGCTCAGCAAGCACCGACAACAGGCAGGAGCGCACTGGCTCGGCGAGGAGGAGATCGCTGTGTGTCTCGTGATGGAGCTCTGCAGCAACGGTGACATGCAAGGGCTCGTGCGGGAGGCGCGGCAGGAGTTCATGAAGACGGGTAGCCACAGCATCACAGAGGCGCAGGCGGTGTCGTGGCTCGAGCAGGCTGCTGCGGCGCTGCAGTTCATTCATGATAAGGGCTTTTTGCATCGCGACCTGAAGCCGACGAACATCTTCTTCGACGAGTACAAGAACATCAAGATCGGTGACTTTGGCCTGGCGGCGACGGTCGGGCTTGGCCGAAACTCGGCGGTTGGGACACCCTACTACCTAGCGCCGGAGCGCATGCTGCAGCAGCGCTACGACGGCAAGGTGGACATCTGGGGTCTCGGCGTCGTCTTGCTCGAGCTCCTGACGCTGCGCGAACAGCCGATCAACAGCATGTTGCTAGAGAACCCGAAAGTAGTGGACACGGTGATTCCGCAAATCACCAAAATGGGCTACTCCACCAAGCTGGCTGCTTTGCTGCGGGACATGCTGCAGCGCCAGCCGCAAGGGCGCCCCACCCCGTCCTCTATTTTGCACCGCTTGGCGAGCATCACCGCCACCTCGCCGCACCCCGGCATGTCCGCGACGCTCTTCGCTGGGATGAGCTGTCCGAAACTAACAGAGGCGCTCTGCGACGTCTGCGAAGTCGAAGTCGCCGGCGTTATGTGCTCGAGCTGCAAGGCTGCCTTCTGCGCCGGATGTGATCGTGCCCGTCACAGGCACCACTCGCGCCAAAGCCACGATCGCACAAACATGTCGTCTATTGTGAACAGCATGAACGGCGCCTCCTCCTTGCCTCTGTCGGCGACGCCGATGCAGCAGCAGCAGCAGCAGAAAACGCTGTCCTTTTCGCGGGGGCCCTCGCCGGCGAACACCTCAGACCAGACGCGGGCGAGCATGCAGAACATCGTCGTCTTTCCGTCCAGCAGCACCAGTCACTCCCGCACGCTGCCGCGCGAGCGCGAGATGAACAGCAGGACATTCACCCGTTTTCAGCTGGCGCTGCCGGGGTGTAGCGTATCCATGTCTGAGTACTCCATGGCACAGGGGTTTCAGGGGCGCCGCGACGGGTCTGGCATCAACGCGGCCGTAGCAGAGACGGTGCTGCGTGTCCCGGATGATGTGCCGAGCCTCGCCCAGGCGTTACAGGTGGTTGAGAGCATGCCACACATTCGCAAAATCCTCGTCGCCGGTAACACCACGCACACAGTGCCGCTTGTCCTTACATCACGACTGCCGGACAGCATCAAACTTGTAGGTGAGTCGCCGCCACCGATGCTGGAGGTGGCGGACAGCCCATTTGCTTTGCACTGCCAGTCTGGCAGGGGTAGTGTGGAGAACTTCATCCTCCGCCATGTCGGACGCTTCCGCTCCAAGCTGCTCAAGCTGGACACAAATCTCCACCAGGCAGACGCAAACGCAATGGCATCGGCGCCTGCAAGAAAGCCGTCGCGGCCGACCGCCGTGTCAATCACGGGAGGCGAGTGGAGGCTGCACAAGTGTCGCATCTCGTGCGTCGAGGGAAGTGGCGTGACGGTGGGCGGGGGCAAGCATACCTCCTCCTCTTCCACCAACGGACAGAACACCTCCGCGACTGGCACGCGGTCGTCACGCCCGCCGCCATCTCCGAGCTTGGTCGCTCGTTCAAGCCTGGTGAACGGCGTCGAGGAGGGTGCAGAGGACGCTGACGTCTTATCCATGGAGCCGATCATAACCAAGTGCAGCTTCATCGACGTCACCGCCGCCGGCATCGTCCTCATGGAGAAGTCGCGAGGCCTCTACGAAGGCAACACGTTCTCTGGCTGCGGTTTTGCCGCTTTTCTGCTCCGAAAGGATGCGACGCCGCGCATTCGCGCCAACCACATCACCGACGGTGCCGAGGCAGGTATCTTTTGCCAAGATGCCTCGGGGTTGATGGAGTACAACGTGATTGCGCAGAACGCGGGCTGCGGCATCGTCGTTAAGGGGGCGTCCGCGGTGCCGGTTATTCGCAAGAATCGCGTTCTGTCCAACGTGCAGGCTGGTGTTTTCTGCTGCGACAAGGCCGCGCCGTTTGTCTCCGATAACGAGATTCGCCAGAATGGCAAGGCCGGCGTGCTGGTGAAGACGACCGCCGCACCGAAGATCACCCGCAACGTCATTGAGAGCGGCAAGGAGGCTGGCATTTACGTCTTTGAGAAGGGTGCCGGCATTATCGAGGAGAACCGTATCCGCGGCAACCAGAACGCCGGCCTCCTTGTCACCACCGGCGGCAATCCGCACGTCATCCATAACACCATCAGCAAGAACGCGTACGAGGGCATCTGGGTGTGCAAGCACGGCGGTGGCACCTTCTGCGACAACGATTTGCGCGGAAACACCAAAGGGGCCAAGGACATCGAGGCGGACAGCCGCGTCACATGGGTGGGTAATGTCGAGCAGTAACAGTTCACGTTCCACCATGGATGTCGGCGAAAGAAGTGGATCAGAGCACTTGTTTGTTGCTAATGCTGTTCTTGCTCCCGCCCCGTTTCGTGTTTCAGCTGTATCGCGGACGGCAAGACGTGCTGTCGAGCCATCCCTCCCCGTGCTTTCACGAGCCCACTTATTGTTGCCTTTCTCTTTCGGTGTGGGCTGTCTCTAGATTTACTTTCCTGCTTCTCTCTTCGGATGCAACTCTCAGCATTCGTGTGTGAGGCGTGGCACAGAAGTACTGCCATTTTAGGTGGAGCGACTCTTTGCACTCATACGCCCCGAGATGGACATACCACCTTGGTTTGTACGTATGATAATGTCGAGGGTGCACAGTCCGTGCTCGATAGCGCTGTTTCCGTCGCGGCCATTGGTGAGACTTTTTTGTTTTCGGTGTCGTCCGCCACGGTCTTTTGACCTTCTTGTTGCTTGCGTTCTCTGACACACACACACACACACACACACACACACACACACAATCTTCATACAGAACCAAGCACGCACACTGAAGCATCGCTGCTTGCCAGCGTCCGCTTTCTGTGCGCCTTGGACTCGTCTCCATCGTTGCCTTTTTTGTTTGCTTGGGGGTTTTTCTTCACGTATCTCCCGTACTGTCCTTGTTTCACCTTTAGAGCAGCTCCTCTCCACCACCACCACTCTCTCCTCCCTACATCGTACGCGCACGTATCTCACCATGCGGCCCTCCCGCTATCTTTTTTTTTTCCGCCCACTCACAGTGCCGCAGTATTTCATGTGCACAGCGCTGTGCTTATGTGTGGATCGTTGCCCCCTACCCTCTCCCCTCCAAACCACCACCACCACCCCTTTTTCTTTCTTTAATAGATGCCTCCGTGCTTTTCTTTTCGCCTTGGAGGAGGTACGCACAGTGCTTACGGTGCAGAGAGGCAGCGTGCCCACGGAGGCGGTCCTTTTCTTCTTGCTTGATGCCCAGCGTGTGTGCACCACGTCTCTCTGTCTCTCTCTCTCTCTCGGCCAATCCAAAAAACTGAAGCGCACTCGACACAATCACTTTTTGGTGAGCGTCACGAACGCCTCCACGGCAGGTGGGACGCGGAAAAGAAAGGAAACGCAAAAGGGATCGCCGAAACATGGCAACAGAGGAGGAATTCGGACGGAGTCGCCAGGCGGGGTGTGCCCAACAAAGGGATAGAGTCAAAGAGCGGGCGGCGGCAAGCGGAATCTTGTGCCTGCTCCGTCTCTTGCTCTTGTCTGTGAGGCAGGCGGTGCCTGTGCCACGCGCTTCATGTGGAACGGCTGTTCATGTGCGTGTACGTATGTTCAGGCGCGTTTGTTCATGTACGCATACCAGACAGCCCACAAGGAATGCGCTGCCCTCCCCTCCCCCCACCCCGACTGCCCACTCTTTTCTTGCTTTATTTCCTCTGTTTGCCTCCTCTTCGTGTTGCAAGCGCCATCTCTTCCTGATACCCGAAGTCCTCTCTATCTCCCCCCCCCCTCCCCCTGGCATTACGAGTCTTGTGCGCAAGCGCGGCGTATGGCCGTCGCCGTCGAAGTCTGGTTTCTGCGTTGACGGCTGCTCTATTCGGGTTACATATAGAGCAATACGTGCATTCATATTCACCCATGTCTTGTAGAGGGGTCATGTTCCAGCTCGCCCTGGCGTGTGGGCGGCCAACAACACCTGCGCTCCGGGTGCCCCACGCGCGGTTGTACAGCTTGTCGCATACACGCCTGCAACCGACTCACGCACCACATGCAGCAGACGATGATAACTTCGTAGACATTGACCATCTCATCGGCCTCACCGCAGCGACGCAAAACCCTGCGCTCGAAGCAGGCGCCGCTTCGCCGTCGAGCAGATTGAGAGACGCTGCAAGGAGCGAGGTGCTTGGCGTGGTCCGGGTTGTACCCGAGGAGGAAGGCACACGCTACTCACGCCTTCGCATTCCACTGGACGCAGACGAGACGGCAGACACGCGGCCACGGGCTAACACGAGAGCGAGTCTGATGCCAGGCGAGGAGGCAGCCTACGCAGACAAACCTGCCGACGCATCCGCTAACGCAGCCGTCGAAGTATCGTCTTTGCCGAACGCAATTCAAGACGTTGAGGCGGCGATGACTGCGCATGAACCTGCCGAGGAGGGTCGGCTCCCCAGCCCGTCTCGCCTCCCGTACGATGACGAGCGGTTTGCCGAGATGCTGCTCGAGATGGAGGTGAATGGCGTCATTGACGAGGCGTGGCAGGACGCCAAAAAGGCGCGAATGGAGGACGTGAAGGAGATCGCCGACATTTTGTCGTCGCTGAAGGTGCGGGATCTCTGCTGCATCGATGTCTCCGAGAAGACTTCCAACTTTGACTACATGATGTTCGGCACGTGCGAGGGGGCACGGCACATCCACTTGGCTGCCTGGGCCGTGCAGGACGCAGACAAGGTGCATCGCATTTCGAAGATCAAGCGCAAGCAGACGGACGAGTTGTGGGAGGTTGTGCCGGTCGGCCGTATCGTGGTGAACCTAATGGTGGAGAGTTTCCGTGAAGAGATGACGCTGGAGCGCAAGTGGGCAGTGACACGCTCCATGGACCCGTTGGCGGCCGCTAATGCCCCGATCAGCGAGGGGCGACAGGTGAAGGCGCACGGACTGTGGACACTGACGCTGAACTTGCAGGACCTCGAAGACTTTGAAGTGGACTACTGCAAGGACATCCTCATGCGGCAGATGTGAAGCAATAGGCTCAATGAAGGGAGAAAAGAAGAAGGCTTGGTTACCTGGTGACACCGCTGAATGATTTGGTGACATGCGTATGTGCTAAATGACGACTGCAGGTGTCCAATGTTGGCACGCGCGCTCTCCTTCATTTTCCTCACATGAATCGTGGCCATGATGACGCCGTGCAAGCCTAAAGACCCCCCCCCCCGAAAAAAAAAACAAGAAAAAAGCCTCCAGCGCCACCAGTAGGCTGTATCTTATGGACGGAGAAAGGTGTCAGCGCCCTCGTCTGCGCACTCCCACCCCTCCTTCTCTGTCGACACCATCGCGGTAGCGCGTGAAGGTGGCACCGATCGCTGTCGGTGCGATATAGCTCGCTCGCATTCGAGCGTGGCAGCGTCCATCGAGGTCATGCCCTGTCCACGACTCCCGACCTTTCATGGCATAGCATCGTTCGTTCTCTCTTCATCCTTGTCCCTCTTTGCCTGACATGTGCACAAATTAGAGTGAGCCCGGTTCACTCCTCATCTAATTACGAGATCATAGCTGCTAGACTGGAGAACGCGAGCATACATTTCCTGTAGTTGCCGTTGGGCTGTCCGCTGCGTGTGTGTTCGCATTTGTTTCTTTGCGTGTTGTTGTTTTTCCTTTGAATTTGCGTAGAGGCGGTGCGCGTGTGTGCTCCGTCGCTCATGCGTGAGGTTGACGTCCTCTCGCACCACCACCCCTCTTCCCTCCCTCTCTTCTCGTTCTTTCCAAAGCGTGTATTGTTATTGTTGTCGCTGCTGTATTTATTTTCCTTCCCTTCTTTGCCCTCTGCTCAGTTTTGTGTGCGTGTCCTTGCGAAATTGGGAATTCCCGCCACTCCACCAGAGACCGCCTCCCTCTCCTCTGTGCCGTTTGTTTTCCACCCGTCGCACTGCCCGTCGATACACGGCACAGTGCTCGCTGCTGCTCGTCCCACATCTATTGCAAGCATTGGCGGCCTCTTTTCCCTTTCGGTCTCCTTCACATAGACGGCACGTGCTGCGACGAAAAAAAGCGGCGCATTAGAATCACACAGAGACACCGCCCCGCACTGCCTTTCCCTCCACCCTCCCACGGCCCTTGCCATCGCCTCAGTAGTCTGTGTGTCCACATACACACGCGGATACAACCCAACGGGGCACAGCGGCGCGGAGGCAAAAAGTGTTTTGTTGTTGTTGTTTTGCGTACAAGGCTGCACTCGTCGATACACAACTGCAGACCATTCTGAGAAGGGGAGGAGAGAAACGGAGCGGTTGAATCGGCCATCCTGCCCTTTTCGTCCCTCTGTCTCCCCAGCCCATCTCCGTGTGTTTAGGTCTCTCTTACTTGTGCACCTATTTTTTTTTTTTGCGCGGAGCGGTGCTTCGGCGTATGCCCAGCATGGACTCGCTTCGCACTGCCGTCGATAATGCACCGCTTCTGGTGAACCTGCTGCGCCTCATTCGCGATGCACGGTCGCCCAACTACAAGGACCACGAGAAGGGCCCCGTCACGTTCCACTTCGGCGGCCTTTCGATGCGCGATACCGGTAGCTACGAGGAGGCGGAGGAGCTTTGGCGGCAGTCCAGCTGGAGCAGCGGTGCCCTGGCACCCAACGCCGCCGGCCCCTTCCGCGGCCCGCTTCACCTCGTCGTCTATCTCAATCACTCTCCGGTAGAAGTGTGGACGCTGCAGGACTACCGCGAGCCGGCGACCGACCACTCTGTGCCGCGCGACTTTGAGCAACTCGAGGCCCTCAACACGCTAGTACGTGTTCTTTTTGCCCACCTGCGATGTCAGGATATCTACGGCGTCGTGCTGCAGAGCTGTGTCACGGCAACCGACGACGCCAACAACCACTTCCCCGCTTCCCCCAGCGGCAATGTCAGATCGCCGCCACAGTCTCCTCCGCCGCGAAACGCGTCGCTGAGCAGGGAACGTACCCCTCATTCGCCCGCTAACCATGTCTCGTTGCGCCTCTTTCGGTCCGCCGAGGAATGCCCAACGATCCCAGTGCACGCGCGGCGGCAGTATCTCTGGTCCAGTGACGACTTTGTGCGCGTGGACGTGACGATGGACCGCACATGGCGGCACCACTCTTGGGTCCAGCCTGGCACGCAAGCCGCCTCGCCTGTGCTGGCGGCCGGCGACAGGGAGAGGGGCACCGCGGCTTGTGCGGCAGCGGAGAGGTCGTCGCCGATCCGCACTGCCAGCCCTGGTTTGCGTCGCTTCGGTAGCGAAGGCGATACCCGCTCGCAGTCGATCTCGCCAGAGGCCATGGGCTCGCTCGGCAAGTCCTCCTTGCCCACCCCGTACCTAGCGCCGGCCGCCACGTTAGCCCTCTCGTCGCATCTCTCTCGCAGTCCTAGGACGAATCTGTCTCCTCTGATGCCCGGCTCTCGGCTGTCTCCAGCGCAGGGCGTCTCGGAGTTTGCCCTGCCACCCGCCGATGTGTCGAGTCCGTTCGACTGCGATCGGTCGCGGCAGTCGCGTTCCAGCCCTCCAATTACGCACAGCTGCGTCTTCGCCAGCAGCCACCGAGCAGGAGGCGGTGGAGCAACGTACACGGCCGCCGTAGGGGCTGTGAATCAGGTGGAGGATGCGGTGTGGCTGTCAAACGCCGAGCACGTGCGCCGCATGGGCACGCTCGTCTGCTCCCGCAAGCACTCACCGTCCGCCTCGTCGTCACCCGTGATGGGGAAAAAGTCCAGAAACAGCTTCACCCACCAGAAACATGAGATGGGGTCGCTTGTGCCCTCCATCTCTATCGGTGCCCTTTCCGGGATCGGTTTCGACGGGCGGTTGCTCTCCAGCGATGTGGATCTGGAGGACCTCGCTGCCGAGACCGCGTCGGCAGGAAGCTCTGCAAGTGTGCCGAACAGCGCGGCCATGGAGCAGCTGGTCTCACTTCTCGGTCTCTGTTCCAAGGTCAAGCTGCAGCACGTGCCGTCAGCCCCATTTGGGGATTTGGTGCTTTCTCTCAACCTACGCGAGGTACCCTAACTTGCGGAGAACACGAAGCCCGAGATATATGAGGGTCCGTGACGGAGTGAGGGTTGTTGTGGTTTTGGGGTGGGGATAGGGTTAGGGGTCCGGTGGTCCACTTTCTGCTACATGTTCGTCATGACACGGTGCGTCTCTTCCTCCATCCTTGCCGCCTTCCGCAGAGGACGCCTTTCCTCCCACGATCGGGATGGTGTTTCTCACGCGTTCGAGTGTGTTGTCTGCGTCTGTGCCTATGTGTTCTTCGTACCTCGTTTTTCGTTTTTCATTTTTCTTCTCTCGCGATTCGCTTTTTTGCAGCCGCTTCGGGAGGCGTGCGTGCTCACGTGTATGCGTGTAGATCTTCGTGGGTGAAGACACATGTCCACCCTCCACCTTCTCTCATTGCCTTCCCACCCGTGTACCCTTCTTTGGTCATCTATGTCACCTGTTTTCGTTGTTCTCCGTTTTGCCTTGTGAGTTTCGTCTTGCTTCATCCTTTACGACGCCTTCCCTCATTGTACGAGCCGTTGTGTACGCGCGTGTGCGTGTCTTTCTCTGTATGCGTGTGCTTGCTTGGTTTTGTACGGTTTCTGGACACGGGCACGCAGGGATGTGTCGTGCTGAACATCCTTCGTATGCGTGTGCGGCAAAAAACGAAACCGTCAGCAGCCAAGTAAACCAACAAAACGGCAACGACAACGAAAAGGAGGGTGAACGCTGTCGACCCAGAAAGCAGCAATTGTGGTATAGTGCTGCATGATCGGCACGGCGACGCCTGCGTTTGTTGCATGAAGGGATGGTGCCTCTCTACCTTGCTCCGGTCATTGGGCCTCTCTGTGTTGCAAGTGAGGCTGTCCTTATCACGTTCTATCCCTCTTCTTTCTGCTCTGCTTGCCCCCCCCCCTCCCTCACGTCGGCACACGTATTTCGTGTGCTATGGCAACCGTCATCATCACCACGAGTCTCGCCCAGCGCCACAAATTGTGGTGGCGTCGCTCACAGAAGTGGCCCCCACCACCACCGCACGCTCGACGTTCGCTTCCCCGCCTAATCTATCACCCGTCTGTTGGGCACTCACGCTTTGCTCGTTGTCGCCCAGCAGGGGGCACATCCGTTCCGGTTCTTCGGTCTCTCTGCCATCCGTTGCACGCGAAATAGCCGAAGTATAGGAAAAAAAAAATAGCAACACGTCTTCACAAGTGGGTGGGCTCCGCTCACACTTTCTAATCCACTATCGTCACAACCCATCCGCACACGTCACTGTTGTCTTGTCTGCTCCAAAAGCCCGTCGTTGTGCGCTCCCAAGCACCACCTACCATCATGTCCGCTCTCTGGGCACGTTTTACGGAGAAGCTGAAGGGCTCCGGCTACACACTCAGTGACCTGGTGTACTGCAGCGAGGACACCTTCCTCACCCTTGTGGCGAATATGAACGCCTTTACCCCGCTGCAGATCGCCTCGCTGGCAAAGGAGTGGCAAAGGAGCCTGTCGGCGGCAGCGACACCGGCAGCCACAATTAGCGGGAGTGCGCTCCCATTCTCGAGGCGTCACGCCGAGAGCACGCGGCTCAGCTCCTCACCTGCGCCGTCGTCGGCGCTCAATCGGGCGACGTTGCCGGCCACCGGTGCAGCAGAGACGTCACCGAATCACTCCACACTGAGCACAGCATTGCGGGAGGACTCGTTCGTGCCGCCGCGGCGGTCGCCGGCGAAAGTGAAGGAGGAGGCCGAGTATCTGCTCACAAAGCTCGGCGCGCAGAGCGGGGCGGAGTACCAGGTGTCGCTGACCGAAGGCATTGTTGCCGTTGAGGCCTCGCCGGAGGCGTGGGGTCCACTGTTGGACCGCGTCTCGCGCATGCATGTGGCAAGCCACCGCGGCAGCGCCGCCGCCCCGCCGGCGACGGAGTTGCAGTTGTTGTGGAAGCTGTGCAGTCCCGCGACGCTGCGCAAGATGGAAAAGGCGTGCGTGTCGGGCGCGCCTTTTGGGCTGTCGAATCAAGATGACGCGGACGAACTGTGCTCGAGTGCTGTGGTTCTGTACGACAAGGATGCGACCCGGCTCGCCGCGCCGGCGCAGGAGCTCGAGCAACTGTTTCGCGAGGGGTGGGGGCTGGTGGCGTTTGACGTGGCGGTTGGCAAAGCGCGCACGGTGACCAAGGAGGAGGCGCAGGACCTCAACGCAAACCTCTACCGCTTTTCGATGGAGCAATGCCTCGAGATGCTGGAGGAAGCCGGATTCGACGCCTTCCACATCCCCTCGCGCAACGCCGTGGCGGTGTGCCACATGCATCAGCTGATGCCCCGCTTCGTCGTCTTCGTCAGCACGCTGGAGCCGGTCGTAGTGACACGCCGCCTGGGTGATACCGTGCCGGCAGTCGGAAACGGCCGGCCGTCGCGTGCCCCTCCTGCGCCGGCAGCGTCGCCTTCTCCATCTGCCTCCGCTGCTGCTGCCCTGCCCGCAGCGAGACGAACGATCAACGGCGGCAATGACGCCCTCGTCCCGGCGAGCCGGTCGTCGCGGAACAGCGAGGATCTGCAGTGCGCGGTGCATTCGAAAAAGACGGTGGAGTTCTGGTCGCCGACGGAGAAGCGCCTGCTCTGCAGTCATTGTCTGTACTACGACGGGTACTCGCAAGAGAACTGCGTCCCGATCGAGCAGGCTACGCGCGAGGAGGCGCCACGGTTGGAGCGGTGGGTGCAGAACGCCATCACCTTTTCGCAGGAGATCAAGAGTGTCTTTGACCTGTTCGAGGCGGCGCAGACAGACGTGTCGCAGACGCACAAGCAAGTCCGCAGCGACATCGCGCATAGCTTCACGCGGCTGCGCGCGCGGCTCGACGCGCTGGAGGCAAACCTGCAGCAGCAGTGCCAGCAAAAGGCGCAACAGAATCTCCAGGCATTGCAGGATACCCTCTCCCGCATCACTGCGACGGTTCAGTTTGTCAGCGAGGTGGTGCAAGACGCCGACGGGCCGGTCGCTGCCTATCGCGGCGGCGTCGCGGACACGAGCACCTGCGTCGCGCTACTGCGCAGCGCGCAGCGTGCATTTGGAGCGTGGGAGCCGGTCACCATCTCAGCCTACGAAGACGTCCGCATCGTCGACGGCAGCGCCCTCCTGCAGCCGGTCGAGGAGGCGCTCAAGGCGGTGCAGTCCATCAGTAGCGAGGCTGGCAAGGTGCAGCTGCCTGAAGCGATCGACGTTAACTACCTCAAGTCTGACTGCGACGTGTAAGCCTCGTTTATAGAACTCCCCTGTACCATGAATGCCTCCTGTCTCTCTCTCGAGCGCAGCTCACCGACCATAGAAGGCATGTTGCAATCGTATGAGAAATTCAGCGAGTCGCCGCGTTGCCGGCCGCGCTTTTTCACCCGTATATCGCCCCCCCCCCCAGCGCTCGCCCTACGCCGCAGAAAACGAGGGGGGGAGGGGCCCGATGCTCGCGACGCCCTCAAACCCCGACCCCCCCCCAACCTCCCTAAACCAAAAACCACCCGGACCACCGGCGCAAGCAGCCACAGGAACGTGCCCCCGCCCCCACCGCTCAGCGGGGCTTTCCTGTCTTGGTGGCTCTTTGTGGCATGCCTAATAATAACAGCTGGCCGCTTAGCACAGTGGCAGTGCACCACTCTCGTAAAGTGGGGGTCGCGAGTTCGATTCTCGCAGTGGCCTTATCTTTTCTTCCAACCGGAAGTAGGGCCGCTGGGTGAGGAAGGCGGTGGGGTGCACGCGCGCTCCCCGTTCCATCCCGCAGGCGCGCGCGAGGCGGCTTTGGCGCCCCCCCCCTTCCCAGGCACACGTTCCTTTTGTTTCGGGGGAAGGCGAGACCGAGTCGGTGCGCCCGCCTGCGGCCATCCGTTGATGGGAATGCGGCCCACCACGAGCAGACGCCCGAGGAGGGAACGCGGGAAAACAGAAGGGTTTGGCATACGTATCATATATTTTCTTCGTGGAGCAAACATCTTCGATATATGAGCAAAACTGCCGAGACACCCTCTTCACACCTCTCTACACGAACAGCTCAGCAGGTTCACGTAACGCGGCAAGGGAAAAGGAAGGACGCGCCTTCTGTGAAGGGATGCGTGAGCACGTCTCGAGCACCACACCAACTGCTAGCGCACGCCTACCCGTTCTGTGCGCATACACGCACTGCACAATTTCTCACATGATGCGGCGGAAGAGCTCAGTCATTTCCTCCTCTCCAAATATCACCGGCACGGCGTAGAATGGATTCGCCTCGATGACGGCGTGCTTTACGAGGAAGGGGATGTCCTCCTCCTGAGGGACCCACCGCGAGTCACTGGCGCCGAGCGTCGTTGGTATCTGCATCTGCGCATTCATCTCGCGAACCCACGAAATGAAGTTCGCCGCCTTCTCGGCGTCGTTGCCACCAACGATGTTTGCTGCCTCAGCAAGCCGAGCGAGCGACTTGTGCGCCGCGCTGCCGTACATGTCCAGCACGTGCGGTAGAATCACGGCGTTCGCGTAGCCGTGCGGCACATTGTACAGCCCACCCACCGCGTGCGCCGCCGCGTGCACGTTGCCGACACCCGCACGTGTGAAGGAGAGACCGGCGAGGTACGACGCCTGCAGCATCTTCTCGCGCGCCTCCAGGTTGCTCCCGTCCTTGTACGCGCACGGAAGGTATTTGGCGAGCAGCTCCATGGCGCGCAGTGCCGCCTTGTCTACGGTGCGGTAGTGGAAGACGTTCGTGTACGCTTCCACAACATGCGTCAAGGCGTCCATGCCGGTGGTGGCCGTCACAAACTTGGGCAGTGTCATTGTCAGGGCCGGGTCGAGCACGCAGTGGGAGGGAGTAAGGAAGGGATCCATGACGACAAGCTTGTCTTTTTTCGCGGGGTCGCTGACAACAGCGGCAATCGTGCACTCGCTCCCCGTTCCCGCCGTTGTAGGAACGGCGATGAGCGGCGGCAGTGGCCACAGAACACGGAGGAGGCCCCGCATGTACGGAAGCGGGGTGCGGGGGCGCGCCTGGCGCACGCCAATCAGCTTCGCGCAGTCCATGACGCTCCCGCCACCGACGGCAACGAGGCAGTCGCACTTATTCTTCTTGTACAGTGCACTGGCCTCCTCCACCATGTCGATGGTGGGGTTGGGCAAAACGTCCTTGTAGATGGCCAGCTCGGCGCCCTGCTTCTTCATCTCGTCGATGAAGTCGTCGACGAGGCCAAGCTTCATGATCATTGCATCTGTGACCAAAAGCCCCCGCTTTAGCCTCGCCCCACGTACCAGATGCGGCAACGTTGCCAGGGCGCCGGAGCCTTGGGTGACTGCTGGCGCTCGCCAACGCAGCAGGTAGCTTGTCGCGCATATGGTGAACTGATATGAACGGCACGCCATCCGCCAATACAATGGGACCGGCATCACGAGGTACGAGAGGAGGTCGACGATCAGGCGAGAGAGGGCGAAGTGCAGAGCGACGTTCTGTGTGGGTCGCGCGGGATGTGTCTAGTCGTTGATGCAGCGGCAGAAAGCCCGATGAATGGAGCCGGAGACAAAACCGCGTGCATACCACATGAACTGCCAAAAGGGGGCGAACGCGTGCCAGTGGCGAAACCGACAGAAAGGGCGAAGGGGCGGCGTGAAAGGGAGGCGCACACGGCGCATGAAGAGAGAAAGAGGAAACATCACAGAATAGCGGTTGCCCTCCCTTGCTGCAATGGACGGTGAGGAAGAGCACCGCCATGGCGCAGTGTTGGGCACCACGGCTCACAGTACGACCAACGCAGGCGCAGACACGTATTAACACGTAGGGGGAGGAACAGCTGCTGTTACATGCGCTTCCTGTAGTGGTGCCCTGCAGAATTACAGTGAAACACCGTTGCCATGCGGCGCACGACCCGGCCACCCAGCCACGGCAAAACAACCACAGAGAGAAGCCACCTCACCCGCAATCATCAGCGATGTTTTCTTCCGGGTTCGCGTGCCGCACCGGCGACGCGTACACAGAATCAACGCTCGCACTTCCCCTCACCTTTCTTGCGGCAGAGAGAGTACAGAGGGCAGACGCCAACAGCCAAGCACCAAAAGAACTCATGGCCAAGATGAATATTCTTCACTACGCCAAAGATCGCACGCATGCGTGAGGGTAACACCTAGAACTCCAGAATCTCGTCAAGGGGGCTTGCACGCCTCACCGGTACCTCGCACCCATCTAGCGGTTGTGGCACCGCCTTATTCAACAGCGTCTCACCGTTGCCCGATGCTACATCGAAGCGTTCCATGATCGGATAAGTTTGTGGTTGCTCATCTACGCCAAACTGCGACGACGACGTGGATACCTGCCCCGATGACTTTCCGTCTCGGACTGCCCTCGCAGGGCCGTTCAACCCGTTCGCCCAAAAGCCGCAAAAGTGGTTGTACGCAACGACGATCTCAGCCACATCGCGCAGAGGCAGCGCTTCCACCTCTTCCTCCGAGATGGACTGCAGCAAATTCCAGGCCTCCGTGGCCAGTCTTTCCAGCTCGGCATCGTCACGCTTGGGACCCAAACAGACCTTCGTGCAGAATTGGGTCAAAGAGTACAAGCGCTGCCCAATGGAGACCGTGTCACTTGCGCCGGGAGTGGGTGAGATAGGTGGATACGTGCACGCCTCGCCTTGGAAGGGAGGGGGTGCAATAGTGGCGCCGGTGCCCTTGTTCGGTAACGCATAGCACACGCGCGTCGACGATGCCACCGCGCGGACAGAAGAGCGGCACGCAGGTCTTGATGCACGCAGCACGCGGCACGAAGCACATACCGGGTGGCGGCCGAGTTGTGCGAACATGCTGCTGCAAAGAATCGGCCCTCTTGCTCTTCGTTGTCTCTGCGCCGGCAGCAGGATTGAATAGCGACGGCACCACACGCGCTTACATGAAGGTCGGAGACGCGGCGACAAGAGGACACGGCCAAGAACAAAGCAGCCACGTGCGGTACCGAGAGAAGAAAGACGAGAAGGGAGAAGAGCTACGTAGCGGCGGCATGGCATTCCCACATCACACCCACGTCGCATGCGCGACGCGGTAATGAACATCTTATACACACACCTGTGTGTGTATGCATTATATATTCCGTTCAACGTATCCATTCTCCCTTCTGATGCCGGCCACCTCATAACCGTATCAGGGGGTCCCCGACCCGCCACACTCTTTGAAAGGAAGACAAAGAGGTTGCACAGCCTGCCCTCGGGTAGGGCGGTGGAAGCTCGGTGCTGGCGTACAGGTCTGAGCTGGCGCTGCGCCGAAGAGACTTGAGGTCAGGGTGGCGTTCGCACCAGCTCACTAAGCATGGTGTCGGCGATTCAACGGGTATACATATCCAACTCCTTTTTTTATGTCTTTGCGGCGTTTCGGTGACGTCGAGCGGCATCCTGGTCCTGGCCTGCGCTGTATGCAGTGGCGTTGCAGCGGAGTGAGTGGCGTCAAACGGTGTTGGCTGGCCCGGTTCCGCGACGAATCTTGGCTGCAAGTCTGCGTTCTGCAAGGCACTGAATGTCTCAGGCTTTCCACACTCCGCTGCAGCAAGAGAAAAAAAGCACGAGGCGGTGGCGTCTCTGTGCTCACACAGCACGACACGGGCACAGCTGTAAGCCCTCCCCCTCTTCTCAACGGCAAAGGCGCAGCAGCGGCGTTGCGGCTGTGCTGCCACGTCCCAGCTGGGCTCATACACACCACGTCGGGCTGCACACCTAACAGTCACCTCGCGGCACGGGAGGCTCTCCATCACACACCAGGCAGCGTCGCACGCAGCCCACACGCCATCGGGGCGGGGGCCGGCTCGCGCCGCCGGGTGTCCGACACGAGATGACGACCCGGCCGGCCAGGGAGAGGACCACACCACACGATTGACCCACTGACGAACACCTGGCGTGTGCAAGCCATAGCGACACCACGGCACGGCACACCGCCGACGCCGCCACGCAGACGTCAACACGGCATCACGCGGCCACTGCGCAGTCCCGTTCGCTGGCCACTCAGCACAGGCATATGACCCGGCGCCGCCAGCGATGCCCGCCGCTTGGTCATGACCCGTCCCACAAAACAACCTGTAAACCGTGCCGTGCCGTGGTGGTCAAATCGGTCCGCAAAGGCCAAGTCCTCCGCAGCGGCGCAGAAGCGAGAACTCGCGGGCATGAGAGTGCCTCGCGCTGGCACTGGCCACCACAAAAACCCCGAAAGCGCACCACAGAGGGAAGGCGGGTCGCACATGCCGTCACAGACAACAACGCTAAAACGTATGTACAGCTAGCGCAGTGCACTCGTTGACGAGGTACCCTGCGAGCACGGCCCCGGCATTAAACTCCACCCACCCCACGCGCCTCAGGCCTCCCGCCCTCCCACACACACACACACACACACATATCAGTAGGCCAGTGCGAGGGGATCTGGGTGATAGGTTGCGCTCGAGCCAGGCTGACACTCTGCCCATCATGTGGATGGCACAAGCGTGTGCACGGTCGCCGCTCGCTCCAGCAGAACACTGTCCATCACCTGGCCGCCGACATCAGCAGCAATACATCGCTCCGGCCTCCCTACGCCGCCGGCACTTGGACCCTGTCAACATCAGACGTGGCTTGGGATCGGCAGGGGATACATAGGGGCGGGGGAGGCTGCCTGAGTTCTCTTCCCCCGCAGAGTCCGTGCACCACTGGGCCCTGAGGATATCGTCCACTGAGGAGTGTGTGTCCCCTCGTAAACAGTACTGTGCTGATGTGACGAAATAAGACAGCGGAACCGCTCAGAAGGGAAGCTGGGGTGGGCGCAGCGGTCGAGGAGTCGGAACGGCTCTCTCTCTCTCTTACTTGAGAGGTAGGGGAGGGCATCACGTTGCCTGGCGTCCTTGGAAACAGGGCCGACGTGTGTGCGCAGGAGGGAGCAAGGCGCGATGCTGGGTGAGAAGTGAGCAAATAAAAAAAAAGAACGAAGAGAGAGAGAGAGAGAGAGAGAAGGCATCATCGGCAGATCGGAGCGATCCAACAGACACACGGACGCACGCTGCCGCACAGCCTCCGAGTTATGCGTGACGCCGTTATGGAAACCTTTAAGCCACATCAACGCCTCGTCACCTCAGCATTCTCTCATCACGTGGTGCGCCCGCCCGCATTCGTGCACCGGGCAGTCTTTGGCGCCCAAGAGGCAGCCATCTCAGAAGAAGCCTTTCAGCTCCCTGTAAAGCTCCTCGTCCGTCTTGCGGTGTCGCCGCTGCTTTTCGGCCTGCCAGTGTGGGCGGCGACCACTTGCATGGTTCGCCGCCGCATACGTCGAGGAGGCAATGCTGGGGTTGCTCTCTGGATCTTTACCATCGTCAGTCAGCAGCGTGTAGCCGTCCTCGTACACCGTGCCCCGGGTCGCACTTGAAAATGTCGCCGTGCCATCGTCTTCCTCGTCAACCTCGTCGTCGTTCGTGTCCGTGCCTGCAACATATGTGAGCTTCCGCTTTCTCTCCTCTTGCAACCGCAAGAGCTTCTCCACTCGGCTCGGAAGGCGTGCGCTGAGCTCGACTGCGGCGCCAACTGCGGCGTTCAACTGCGCGGGCTGCTCATCGAGCACCAGATCCACCGCCTTGTTTACGTCCACGTAGAGGTGGCCTCGGTTTCGCGCATGCAGCTCGACGAGAAAGGAAAATGGCGAGCTGTACGGCCGCTCCAGCACCGTCTTCTTTGTCTTGTTGCGCAGACGCCGCTCCTCGTTGCTCAGAAACGCCTGCGCGGCGCCACCGACGAGGAGGTTCAACGCACGGTTCTGTAAAAGCCCCTCAAGGTGCTCGCCGTGGCACGTGCCGATCAGATGAACGCCGCGTTGCGATATAGACCAGGCAGCCTCCGCCTCTTCCTCCGTCGCGATTTCGTCCACGATGAGATACTCTGGCGTGTGATTCTGAATCACTTCCATCATTACACGGCCCTGGTCCTCGCGTCGGGCAACCTGGATGCGACGGCATCGGCCGAGGTAGGGCAGAGGTATGGGGCCGTCGCCGCCGATCTCGTTGGAGGTATCGACGACCGTGACGCGCGGCGTTCCCGGCTCCTGCGCTAGCGCGGCGGCGAGGTCGCGCAAGAGAGTTGTCTTGCCCATACCCGCTTTGGACAGAATGAGAAGACTACCGCGCTGTGCGAGCGGCAAAAGTGCGCGGGCTGCACCTGGCACATAGCGCCCCACTCGCAGTGTCACACCGAGCGCCTCGCCGAAGCGGCCGCGCCAGGCCGAAGCGCGGTGTGCCGTGTTCGCCACACAACCGCGGCCGTCGGCGCCAAAGCGGCCGATGTGCTTCACGAGGTATTGCAGGTCTGCCGTCGTCGGAGGCGGCAGCTGAATGACCCACCCGCCACTGCCGCGTACCTCGACGTCCTGGCCCAAGTGTACAAACAACTCCTCCACCTCAGTGTAATCGAAGGAGGGGTGCTGCGTGATGGCTGTGCGCAGGGTGGCGGGGAGGAGAGACATAAGATGCAACGTCTCCGCGTACGCGTTGTACAGCGCGAGGCCCTGCCAATCTTTTGCCCGCAGCTCTGCGGCGCGCGCCGGGTCCGTCTCGAGAAAGGACGCGTAGGCCTTGTGCAGCTTGCTCCACGCCGACCGGAACGTCGTTGCGGACCACACTGCACGCTCGGTCTGGTAAGCTGCGAGGGTGTCGGGCATCTTGCCCGTAATGTACGACAGGTCCATCGCCGACGGCGGCGGCCGTGCAGAGCTGGTGGTTGGCTCATCCCGCTCAGCGGCGCGCAGACGCTCACTCGTGTTGATACCAACCTTAGTGCGAAGGGCTCGGTTTACCGACATCAGGGAGGGCGAAGCAAGCATGGAAGAAGAGCACAATGTAGCCGTGGTGCCCACACGACACACTGCCACCCCACGCATTCTGATGCGGGCCGACACTTCGGGCAGAAATGACAAGCAAAGGCGACGGTAAAGAGGGACGAGCTGCGTGGTCGACGAGCACAGAGAGGTACGCGACAGCACAACGAGAAAAAAGAAGATCCGTACCTTCGCTGGTCGTGCCCGTACGAGTGTGTGCGTGTAGGGATGTGCGCTGTGGATATCATAATCACAAGAAGCACGCACTTCCACGCGCAAGGACAGTGAGTACACAAGCGGCAAGCAGGAGGAATAGGAGTAGGATAGATGGCGACTCTGAACGATAACAAGGATGCATACGTTGGGCAGGGTGAGGCGGCAGCAGTGCCTTTTTGGGGCAAGACCCTTTCTTGTATGGTTCGCGCAGCAGTATAAGCATGCAGAGATTTGGCGCTCGTGCCACATCAGCATGTGCATGAGCGTCTCGTGTATGAGTGATGTAAGTCACACTACCAGCAAGCGTCATGCGCTCAAGAGCAAAGAGGAAAGCGCGACAGTAGCGCCGAGCTACAGACAGACAACACGCAAACAGGCTGCTCGTATCGAAACCAGCGTAAAGTGGTATTTGAGAAGGTGCAAACCAATCAACCCCGGGCACGCGTGCACGTGCGTGTACTTCCCCGCTGACTGCCGCCACGTTGGTACCGCTCACGCATTTTTCGCCCTCTCTCTATATAGATCGCATTGCTTATGTATTCGCTTCACCTCTTACATGAAGTCGTCCTCATCCGGCACTTCACCGGTGTTGAGGCGCATGTTGTTCTCGTCCATCACGTCCTTGTACATCCGCAAATCCTCCTGGCGCTTCTTCTCTTCCCGCTCTAGCTTGTCCTGCTGTTCCCGAGCGGCCTTCTCGGCGCGTTGCTTGCGGCGCTCCTCCATATCGCGATCCTCACGCAGTTTGCGGAAGTCGACGTCGTTCTTTTCCACACGCGTCTTCTCGAGCGCCTTGAGCATTGAGCGGTTCTTGCTGGAGATGGTGTGGTAGCGCCGCAGCTCCTCCTTGTGGAAGCCGACCTGGCCGACCGCCATGTCACCCGTCTTCTTCAGATTGCTCCATGGTGTGTAGACTATGCGGACGTCGTTCAGCTTGCACCCTTCGATACTGTTCTCCTTGACGAGCTGGCAGCACTCCTCGATAATCTCCGGGGTCAAGTCGTTCATTCCCTTGCCAGGTGGCAGACGCACGTAGACGTGCGCGCTACTGTGCTTGTCCACGTGAAACCAAAGGTCCTCTGGCCACCCAAACTTGATGAGCTCCTCGTTCTCGTACTTGTCACGGCCCATGTAGCACATGACGGACGGGTCCGACGTCAGCGTAAAGTAGAAGACCATTTTGTCTTTTTTTTTTCGTATGTGAGGGTGTGAGAGAAGGCAGAACGGGAATATGTCTCGCTCAGGGCCGAAGTAGGCAGCACACGCGCGCTGCTTTCACCACGCACAAGCAGTAAAGAGCAAAGCAGCCTTGCCGTCGGGTGCGCACAGTAATGGATATCGTGGCACTTAGGCACACGACAGGCGCACGGTATCGTAAGCGGGCGGAGAGGGTGGAGAAGCAGTGAGGCCGACAGTGCTGCATAAGTGCGAGAAAGGGCGAAGACATCCCTCGTACGTGTGGAAAGACCGCTAGACGCACGAACGCCGCCTTAGCCCACCTCCATTGGGGAGGGCGGTAGCGAGCAAGCCAGTGCGGTACCTCGGCTCGACGCGACGTCGAAGACGCCGAGACACCGGCGCACGCCCACACTCACATGCGCACACCGGAGAGGGAGCTCGGGGGGAGGAGGAGGGAAGATGAAGACATCGCAGGAATAAATTGGCTGTGATGCTGTAGAGGAACCTAGACACGATGTGTATGGCTTACCAGTCACGAGGCCGAGCAAAGAACAAATCGCTTCCGAGGCCAGCAAGAGGCCGCGCACAAGAGGTGCACAGACGCGGCAGTGCCAAGTAAGCCGCGCGTTTCCTGAGATGCGCAAGGCGCCCTTCGCACGCAAACAAACAACCAAGGCAACAAAAGACGCATCATCCCTCGGCTCCTTGGAGTTGTGCAGCAGCGCGACTCCAATACGCGAAAACGGGCGGCCACGCGCATGGAAACATGAGCAGCACCACACAACGGATGCCCGCAAAGGAAGAACACAAGACGCGGCATGCAACCGAGAAAAAAGAGGTAAGAGAGAGATAAAAACACAGAGGGTATGATGCACAGAGGAGTTTGCATCGACTCTATGGCGCTGACGCGCGCGGACGCATTCGCCTTCATGGCGGTGGAGCGGTGCAGGTAAAGTGAGTAGAAGAAGGAGGCAGTGAGCCGCTCAATTCTGTCACCAACGGTCATGGCCCACAAGTAGGAGGGGAGGGGGCGATATGGAAAGCACCGCCTTGCCCGCCTTTCCTTGCATTTTCAGTACACCAGCGGCCGACCTGTGATAATGTCAAACGTACGGCGGACGGGGGTGCCGCCGTAGCGTCGGCCACCACGCCACCGCTGTATCGGCGTCGACGGCCCCTCCCGGACAATAATCGGACCGCCGACGTCGATGTGACTTTCATTCCGGTACAGCGGCGCTGGTGTCTCGCGGCGGCCAACGCCAAGTTCCAGAAAGTCCCATTGCCGGTCTGCGGCAGAGCGCCAGTGCGGTTGTGGCTGCACCATCCGGATACCTCGGCGCGCATTGTCAGCGCTGCGGGAACGCAGCCCCGGAAACATGCGAACCCCCTTTCGGCGGGGTTTAATCGGAAGCGGTGGCGGCACGGGCTTCTCGACCGGTTTCTCTGGTAAGGGTACCAACGATCCGACAGTCAAATGGTCGGCGGTGCTGCTGTTGCGCGAAAACGATTGGCTGCCTACGGAAACCGAGCGCGCTGCACTCCCAGCGCCGCGGCGGCAGCGGGCGCTGGCAACGATCTCGTCATCGCCTAACCAGAAGGGGCGGTGAGTAGAGCTTCGCGCTGGCGGAGGCACGTAGCGCCGCTGCCGCGGCATCGATACCTCCGTCGAGGCTCGTGGGGTCATGTCGCCGCCGATGTGGTCAATGCTGCCGTTAGCAGTGGCGCCCCGTCGCACGCCCCTGGAGGGGCGGACTTCCTCCGCCTTATTGCAGTCGACGTGGCGGTCTTGCTTGGGAAAGTGGCGCCGGCCCCGCACTGGTGTTGACGAGATTTGCGGCGCATCCTGTGCGTAGAGAGACAGCTCCGTGTTGGGCAGGCTATGCGTATTCATCTTCTGCGCAGCCGCGTTGCGATGACTGCGCGACGGCATCGAGTCTCTGTCTATGAGGTGCATGAAAAGGGAGCCGACAGGTTTCCTGCGGTCATCCTCGATCTCTCGATGTGTGAACTTCATGACGACGGGAGTCGCGGTTCATGACAGAGAAGGGGGCAGGGGTAGCCAGAAGCGGACTCACACTCATACACACTGGATAAGAGAAAATATGCCTCCCAGTGTGCGCGTCTATGAGGCAGCGATCGAACGGCCAGCAAAGCAAAACATAAAAAAAAACGGAAGGAGAGAGAAAACAGAGGTCTAATGAGGGTG
This sequence comes from Leishmania donovani, assembly GCF_000227135.1. Taxonomy (NCBI): domain Eukaryota; phylum Euglenozoa; class Kinetoplastea; order Trypanosomatida; family Trypanosomatidae; genus Leishmania; species Leishmania donovani. The sequence continues at coordinate 751,164 of NC_018257.1, read as the reverse complement.
AGAGAGGCGCCAAGCAGCAGTGGCAGCCGCAGTGCGTCCAAGCGATGATGAGAGCGGGATGAGTGCCGCACCGACAACCACACACGAACGCAGTCAACTTGTGCTTCGGCCCAGTCCGCTGCAAGCACAGCCCTTCTACGCTAACTGATGGACTTGCGCAGGGACAGGAGAAAGGAAGGGAATGGAAAGAAAAAAATGATGGCCGAGAAGAGATCCATCAGCAGTGCACATGCCGTCGTTGAGCGCGTGTGGGCGCACATTTGCGTGAGTTGTGAGTAGCCGTACTCGTCAGAGGGTCAATGGATAGAAGGAAAGGTGGAGAGGCGGGCGCAGTGGAAGAGGCGGATGAGTGACGTAGAAGGTAAAAGGGCGACGAGGACCGAAGTCGTACATGCAGCAGGCGCCTGCTTCATTTTTTCTTGTTGCGCATGTTGTTTGCCGCGTACGCTGCGTGCCCTCGCAAATGGAGGGCGTCTCATGCCGTCGTGTGAAGCAACACCAACAATAACTGAAGGATTATAAAGAGAACGCACGAAACTGCATCCCGTGAGCGTCGTCGCGGTCATCAATACGCACACACGCACACGAAGATTCGCCCTTTCTTTTGACCTTCGTGCCCGTGCCGTTTGTACGTGCAGCTCTCGTACTCTCTTTTTCTCACTGTGTGTGTGTGTGTGTGTGTGTGTGTGTGTGTGTGTGTGTGTGTGTGTGTGTCGGTGTCCTTTTAATCCTGAATGTGTGTGAGAAATAGAGAGAGGGAAGGAGGGGGGCATGCGAGTAGTCGCACGCGCACATGTTGGAGAGCTGAACGTATATATGAGTTCCTGAATGCAGCTTCGGCTGTGCTCGTGTTTTTGGCGCCAATCATGTGCACCATGAAGGGAGCACGCTGGCTGCGGTGCACAAGAGAAAGAACCACAGAGCGGAGGCAACAGACGGGCACCTCTGTACAAATAAGAGGCTACGCCGACGTCCTCGTCACCACCTTCCTGTGCTAGAGCAAGTGCGCCAAAACGCTGATTACCACCACCTGCTGTGCCGGAAACAGCTGCATCACAGGCATACCCGCGCCACTACTCTCCTGCCCCTCCCTCCCTCCGCGCCACGCCATCTTCCGACTCTCCGCTGCGGAGATTCACTTGTATATGATCTCCAGTTTGTACCGTCGATGCAGGAAGACGCTTAAAGTTGAGTTCAAGAGGATGAAGAATAGCGGCGAGCTGAGCACCTGGAGTGCGTACTGGCGCTTTCCTGCTGCGGAAAGAGTTCGGGGGTCCATCAGCACGGTGCCCGTCTGCCCATCCACGTAGAACGGGGTCGACACCCCCTTGTACACACACTCCCCGCGGTAAAAGGGCAGCAAAACGAGCCGCCGCCGTCCCACTGATGTGGTGGTTGCTGGCAGCTGAAAGGCAGCCCCAAAGAGCTTTGCCGCTTTCCGAATGCCGTCAACGTCTGCCGCGGACGGTGAGACTCGCGTCAAAAGCACAACAGACGCGTCCGTGTCCGCCGCAAACAGCGGTTCACGGTGTGGGGCGTCTTCATCGCGTGCAGCGCTGTCCTCCTCGTCGTGCGCGAGGGTAGCCGCAGCCGCGGCTTCAGTGTTTAACGCGAATCTGCTGCCCTGTGTGTCAACGTCCACTGTTCGCAAGGATGTAGTAGACGACCGTGATGTCCTTGGTGCCGCTTCTTCGGTTGGTGCGGAGACGATTCTCTCCATCGACATCGTGAAGCGCTCCGGCGCCACTGGAGGCGGAGAGGGCACCTCAGCGGCCGCGGAGGCGGCAACCTCCGCATCGTTCGCCTGCTCTTCAGACCGCTGCTCTTGGTGTTGGCCTTCGGGGGCAGATCCGGCCTGCAGATGCTCGCCGTGTGCCGCGCGCACGAGAGCCTCGCCGAAGACCTGACACGAAAACAGCGCTGTGTCACGCAACGAAAAGTCAGCGAGAAACGGACAGTGCGGCGGCGGCGCAGCGCCCTCGCCAGCAGAGGCGTTCGACGCATCAGGCAGACAGCTGCCCTGTGTCATCGCCAAGATGCCCGCGCGAGGAAAGCCTTGTCGAGCGTGAGCACCTCTTAGGCTGCCGTCGTCGTGGTGGTCCGTTGTTTTCGGCATTACGGCGAGGTAGTCGGCCAGCTTCTCGCCGCTCTGGCGCTGCAGCAGTTTTAACACGTCAACCGCCAGTAGCGTGTCCTCACTCGGGGATGGCCGCTCGCCGACGGTGGGGTCCATCTGACGCGTGCGCAGGTAGGTGGCGTAGTGCTCATCCAGGGAGGCGGCTGCCTCAACTAAGAGGCGCCACACTGTGGTCTGGTGCGCCATGGTGGTGTTCAAGACGGAGCTCATCATGCTCAGCAACTCCTGCTGTGTTTCCGGATTGCGGGCCACAATCGTGACAGCGGAGCTAGAGGCCACAAACTGCGCGCGCAGGTGTGAGAGGGCCTTCAGGGACTCGAAGACCTCACTGTGATCATACACGGGGCACTCCAGCGCACTGTTCAGTAGCTCAAGGGTCTCAGCGTCCATCAGAATATCCAGCGAGGACGCCGGACCGGCGGCGTCCTGCTCCACTTCGAGAATGTGTGTCATGCGCGAGTACGACCACATGCTGTGCAGAAGGTCGTCCGTGATCAGCTGCAGCTCCTCTTCAGCCGCCAGCAGCGTACGCCGGTCTCCCTCACTGAGGCCACACTCCCGAATGCAGGTGTTGCTCAGCGACCACTCCCACATGCGGGCCTGCATAAAGCACCGGAGGATGGAGAGCATCAACTCCGTAAGCGTGCGCGTCATCGCACCATGCTCCGCAACCTGCCCGCGAAAACTGCAGTCCGGCTCTCGGGGGCTATCGCTGAGGATAGGGTCGGGAACAGTGTCCGCAACGCTGCGAGGAAGCGGGGATGGTGGTGCTTCCGCTTCGACCGAGACCGCGCCAGCGCGTGGCGGCGTCCGTGAAAGGGAACGGATGAACCCTGCGCGAGTGCGCGGCAACGGCGTCGTTCCATCGGCTGATGTAGCAGCGGGGCCGTGCGAGTCGTGCATGCATGAGTCCTGGTGTTTCTGCTGGCGTACTCGGAACAAACGCACGCTGAACTGCTGGCGACTCTGCCGTGAGCGTCTGTGCTCCCCTCCTCGGTGAACCTTCGGCTGCGTGAGCTCCTTCATGACGGTATACATGCGGGCCAGCAATGTGTAAATGCCGCGACAAACCGCGTCGATGCCCTCCATCACCTGGTCCAGCTGTCGGCAGAGCTGCACCTCGGCCTTCATAAAGGCGACGCACTTGTCGCGGATGGCGTGCTTTTGCGGCGGCGATGCATGGCTCGCCGTCTGCTGGAACTGGTACACAACCAAGTCCCCCATGATGTTCTCCAGCAAGCGAGAACGTTCGAGGTGGGGCAGCAGGGCGTCGCGGGCAATGACGCATTGGGCGCGCACCAGCGACCAGACGTGCACGGCGTACATGTGAAACCCCTTGTTGCGCCGCACGTAGGCTTGATGTGCGGCGCTGGACAGCTCCAGAACCACCTTGCTCATGATCGTGCTGAGCCGTCGCAGATCCTGCAAGACGGTCTCGCCCAGGCGGGCGGTGTTGGCGAGGAAAGAGAGGGTAGTGTTAGGCCTGCCGCCGCCGTCAGCCCAATGTGGCACTGTCAAGTCCACCTCCACCCCTTCCGTCGTCTTGAAGGAGGGGTGAACACGGAAGTTGAAGCCGAAGCCGGTGGTGTGGTGTTGGCACTGGACTTCCACCTCCGGTACTGCCAGCCGCACGGCCGTCACGGAAGTCACGTCGATCTCGCTCAGCTGCAGGGTTGCGCCATGCTGCTTCAACAGGCACTCCTTCACCAGTACTGGCACAAAGAACGGTGCGATAAAGTACGGGAACGGGGCCTCTTGGTCAGGGGTCTGCGCCCCCGCTGCGGCTGTCGCTCCCACCTGCGCGGCGCTGCTCGCAGAATCCATCCTTGTAGCTTCTCTCTCTTGACCGGCATCGGCGCCCCGATCCGTATCGGCCGCGGTGGCAGTACTCACGCCAGGCAACCACCCCTCCGGGGGTCGTCGCCCTGGTTGATGCAACTCTACACAGAGGTACTGGTGGTCCGAAAACTGCCCGCGACACTCGGCACAGACGCGGCTCCAGCAGTATGTGCACACCTCACACGTGGGTGACGAGCAGGAGCACCATTCGCACTCGTGCAGCTCCTTCGCAGCATGGATTTCCTTCATGAGGAGGGCGGAAGTCACCGTGGCGGGTGACCCTTGTGAAAGAGATGCCTCTGTAGCCACAGGCGATGCAGCAGCGGCCGTCAGCGGTAGGGCGGCTGAATCGAGCCTCATCTCCCTTGCGAGAGTGGGCAGTTCTTTGTCCGCCGCTGCACTGAGCAACAGTTTGCGCTCCAGCAAGCGAGATCGACGAACGAGTTTCTGACGCAGGAGTACACACGTGTTGGTGATGTAGTGATTCTTCGGAACCGTGCGGATATCGCCTTGCGTCACAGTCACCGCCGCGCAACGATAGGCGCAGGGTACTTCAATCTGCGAGGTGCGATCGCGCGACACGGTGGAGTAGAGACATCGCAGGCAGAAGCAGTGCTGGCACTCCAGAATGCGCGGGTCGATAAAAACAGACCCGCATATGGCGCACATGAGCTCTTCTTGGATCCCGTCCACAAGAGTCTCCTGCGTCTTCTGCAGCTCCGCCTCCACTTCCGAAAGCGAGCATGGCAGGAGAGCCGGTGAGGGCGCCTCTTGAAGACTTGCCATCCGTGAAGCGAGAGGGGTCCGCTTCGGGTACCGCAAGCAGAAACGAAAAGTGCGGAAGAGAACGGACCGGTGCTGCGTAGAGAGGTCGACTACAGAAGAGGGCACTTAAGGAAGAGCAGTACCGAAGGCAATGCCTAAAGAGAAACCCTGCGGTGGTGCTGCTACACGTGCGTGATGACGCCTTGGAGGCCGAGCGAAAGGGGCCGGGACGTGCGCACTCGCAGAGGAGTCCAAACAGAAATCCTGCAGAAGAGCGCGGCCACCACAACAAGGAACAAGTAGCTTCCGTGAAGGGTGCGCAAGGCGCTCACGTGTTTCGCAGCGGCGTCGCCTTGTGCTGCCAAACACACACACGCACGCCTCTCCTTGTCAACGCCGTCACAGGAGGGGACGGGAACAGCTCAATCAGCGCTGCCGGCTAGGACAACTACGGCCAGGGCGGTTGAGGCGACAACGGCAGCAGACCCGCCGCTGCCCTCCACAGAAAGCACAACAGACAAAGGTCGCAAGCGGCAAACAACAAGAGCAAAGTACCAGGGGGCGGGTATCCTGCGCCGCTGCCGTACCTTTTCTTCCGGCACCCGCTGGCGTCACACGTGAGCGTAAGCGAATGAAGCAGCCGGTACACCTCCACGTCCAGGTCGCAGGTGTTCGGTAGGTCTCTTTCCCTGTCGTCTGCCAGGTAAAGTGTTTGCAAGCAAACACGCACAACCACGAAACAACACCTGCGTGCTCGAGAAAGGTGTGTGTGTGTGTGTGTGTGTGTGTGTGTATGTGCGAGATAGCAAAGACGGAAGGATACGGAAGGGGAGGGGGTACGAGCCTGCTAACGCGCAGGTGAGCTGTTTTCTACGGGTGTCGTCGTAGCATTAAACAAAGCATGTGTACATGTAGCAGCACGGATTTGTATACACGTGTGTGTCGGAGAACAGCATAAAAGACGGAGAGCGTGAAGGCAAAAGACGACTACGGCTATGAAAAAGAACCAGATATGTTGACGGACGTTCATGCAGCTGCACCGCTACACTGGCGGTGCGCGTCATCAACGCCATCGCTCTCGAACGCACATCCGCTTTACGATTGATGCTGACTCACAAAAGAGGGGGGGCAACATGAAGTGACTCGTCTCTCTCTCTCCCTCTCCCTCAGCATTTCGGAGCTCGAAGAGACGCAAGAACATGCAGCGAAAGTGTGAAGCCTCTGCGAGATCGTCCACCATCACGGGAGCGCAGAAAATGTGTACAGGGCAGTTTGCGGTCGTTGCGGAGACAGCGATACGTCGTTCAGTGCAGAGCAGTAACCGTCGGTGTAGGAAAAAAAAAGAAGACCAAGAAAATAGTAGTGGCGCAGTCGCAACGCTCAATGACACCGGACATGGGGCACACGGCGACATGTGCTGTTGCCTTCCACTGGCAATGCATGCTCAGTAGTATATTTTGGAGGGCCCTTCAGCATCCCACGGCCCATGGTGGCTGGATGATTGCTAAACTGCTTTGGACGGGCCAGCGATGATGAGACGAAATCGCCAACGGCAGAGCTCACGTTCAGCCCAGTCGACTCGATTCCACTCAGCCACGCCGCCATCTCGGCACCTTCGAGAGTACTTCTTGGCGCGACTGACTTATTCACAGTTACGCCGCCAAGATTCGTGCGGCGAGCCGGACTACCGTCTTCCATGAGAGCATTCTTGTCGGAGACGTGGCCGGCCGCGTCGACGAGAAGATCGCTAACATCCTCCCTAACGCCTCGCCGTCTCGGCCAAATGTCGGCGAAGTCAGAGAGAAAATGCGCTCGCGCTGCATTGCCGTCGGGTACCGCCGCACGGCAGCATGTCGGCTGTCAAGACCACCTCTTCCAGTGCATGCGCTATCACTTCAAGCTTTCCCGGGGTCGCCCATACGAACCGCGTAGGGCTGAGGCAGACATGGCTAGCCAGGCCCGCCACGCTGTGTGCGCACCGCTCGAGAAGCCTCGGCAGAGGGCATAGGTTCGGCGAGAGGGGTGAGTGGTGACTTGCCAAGGGTATCCGGCGTAGCAGCCCTTGCATGCGCACAGGCAATGCATCGATGACTGACGAAGGCATGCGCTGCCGAAGTCCATCATCGTCCACCAAAGTGTTCCTGTGCAGCCCGACGAAGCGCATGACCGCCCATCCCGCCTCGACGCCACAAGACTCCACGACTTGCCTGCAACTGCTACCAACGGTGACTCGGATGGAAGTGCGCATGCAGGTGCTCAAGTCCGGACATATATCCTACTGCGCCACTTCCAAGTCGCACATCGGCGATACCGCTGCTGGTGGAGTTGGCGGGAGTGCGCATATGCACAAGTGGATCCACAGTATGTGCCCCTGGTGGCAGTCACCATTTCGCAGGGGATTCGAAGCCTCTGCGCCTTGTCGATCCGGCCCTTCCGCTGCCCTACCTCCTCTGCACTGCATACGGTGGTGCACTTCCACACCTTTCGCGTGGCCAACGCGCGGTGAAAAACGCCTCTTCAGGCGCCGAAATGTTCGGCGCTGCCAGCAATACATAACTGTGCCTGGACGGAGTCGGTGGGTATTAGAGGCCGCTGTTGCGGGACATCGTATCCTGGGTAAGGCAGGCGTGGCGCTCCCGCACCGCCACACTGGCAAACAAGGGGAAGGCGGCGCCGACGGCGGGCCCGGCGATGCCACCGCCGACGACGCCCTAGTCCGGCTGAGAGAGGTCTCGGACAGCCAGCAGAAAGTCGCAGTTCGGTGAGAGGGGAGGGGCAATCAGCTTAAAGAGTCGATTCAGAGCAGAAGTGTCACTGTTCTCGCAATGAACGCTCGAACCCGAGAAGAGAGAAGGGACCTGGCAACGGCAGCCCTTGTGCATGCCATACGAATAGGAACGACAGAGAGGAGCAGTGGAGACAGAGAACGTGCAGGGAGTCGCAGCACCACTTCGCACTTCCCACTTCCGAGAAGCACATGCATGCGGAGCTCTGTTCGTTGTGTGCTCGGTCCACTTGCGCATGTGTGCCTTGTTCCGTATCTCTTGGCACGCGTATGGCCGCATCGACCGACACGCACACCGACAGAGCGCCCCACTCACCTTCCTCCTCCTCCCTTCCTCTGAGGCTCTACTACCCACTTCTCACCGACAAGGTAAAGATAAACAACTTCCCTTTTCTTCAAGGTGCACAGTTCCTGCTGTACAAAATGAGACTCGACGCCACTCTGCCCCACGACCGGCCCTGCCACAGGGCCCCGTGCGCCTGGTCCAAAGCAGCGCTAGACACGCGCAACGTACAGCAATGCGGCGACGCAGTCATCTGCGAGCACGGCCCCGGCATTAAACTCCACCCACCCCACGCGCCTCAGGTTGCCCTGACGCAACGGCACCCACGCCCTTACCGCCCACATCAGCAGCAATACATCGCTCCGACCTCCCTACGCCGTCAGCGCTTGGACCCTGTCAACACCAGACGTGGCTTGGGATCGGCAGGGGATATATAGGGGGTGCCTGGCTTCTCCCCCGCAGAGTCCGTGCACCACTGGTGCCCTGAGGATGCGACGCACGGAGAGGTCCCTCGTCATCAGGGCGACAAGAGCGCCATTCAGAATAAATATAAGAGGATAAGAAAAATCAAAGGAATGAATTATCATTCTCCAAGCCGGTCGTTCCTTGTCCAACTGTACATCTGCGTGTGGGTGTGGCTTGAAAGCCTCCCGCATGCGCTGCAGATCGAACAGCCGAGAAAAAGAAAATGCTTAAAAAAGAAAAGGAATTTGGGAGAGCATTGAAAAGAAAAGTTCGAACGCCCCGTTAAGGTGGGCAGTGCTGCATCCTCCATATGCACTGCCGCCTCCCTTCTCTTGCTTCTCCTCTCGTCTTGCCGCGCTAGCACAGACAAAAACAAAAAAAAAAAAAGAAGTGCTGCAGCGGCTAGAGGTGTGAAAAGTGGGTGATGGCCGTCGTGCAAAAAGAGGAGCAGAAGAGCTACCCGAATCTATCTGAGTACGTTTGCCTGCTTACTATTCCCCCTCCCCCTTCCCTTCCTTTTCTTCTCCAGCTCGCTCTCTTCACGGGTGTCCACACAGTATTGACGGTGTCTTTGGGTGGTCCTTGCACGAACGTGCCGATGCCTCGCGCCTGTCTACATGAGAAATCCGGCAACCGTGGTGGCAACAGCCGCGAGGACAATAGCCGTCCGGATCAGCGAAGGCGGAATCATCCTCTCCGCGTACTCGGTGGCGAGAAAGCCTCCAGCCATCGCCATCATCGCCGTCACGGCGATGGTTGCACTGACGCAACTGTGCACCGTCCGCACTATTGGACGCTTCGGGTTCGCTGGTGCCAGCAGATAGCGAAGGATGGAGCCGAGCACTATCTGGCACACGATTGTCAGGCCGCAGAAGGTACCCACGATACTGTGCAACGACTGGAGATGCGGATAGTGCTTCTTTAGTTTTGTGTACTCTACCGCAGCAAAGCCGCCAGCCGCCGCCAACTCCATCAGAAAGGAGGCCAGCTGGTGGCGCATGATGATCTCGTGACGTGGAGGCCTATCTTCGAGCGGCGACCGCCGGTGTCCCTGACGCAGTTGCTTGCTATCTCGCACAGCATCCGGCATCACCATGACAAAGGCGAGCATCATGCAAATGGGGTGATATTCGAAGATGCCCGTGTAGGTGCCGGACTTGCGAAACAGCTGCAGTGGCACGGGCACGATGATGCCGATGGCAGCCAGTCTGCGGCATCAGCTCTTCAACCCCACCCGGGGGGTGGGGGGGATGTCGTCAATGCCGGGTAAGTTTGCCTCATCTTTGATGGCGGTCGTCATGTGAAGCAAACAACAAAAAAAAAGATGTGGAACAGCAAACAGTGAAGACGCGGCGTATAATCGAGTGGGCAGTTGTCTGAGGCCGGGACAGATCTAGAAAAGATCCGCGACTTTTTGCCAGAAAGCAAGAAGGAAGCACCGGGTAATGCCTACACTGAAGTGTACAGGGGAGTTGGCCATGGGAGGAGGAATTCGATCGGCGCGGTCGAGAGGTAAAACGGCAAGGAGAGATGCTTTGGATACGTGGGAAAGAGCGGCCGAGATACAAGCGTGGTCTGCGAGGGAAAAGCTACGAAAAGAAACGCTGATGCGATTACGTTCGCCCAATTGTCAATGATGCTGCATATGTGCTGAAGCGGAGAGCAGCCATTGTTGTCCATGAAACGCATCCGAGGACGCCCATTAGCTTCTTGTACGCGGTGATGAAGTCCCGGAAGAGCACAGCGAAGACGGCACTCTCCTTCTGCTGGAATAGCCTGGCGATGGTTTTGTTGCTGTTGTTGATGTGGTCATCACGCAGTGGAGGCGGAGAGCAACAGGCGGAGAATCAATACACACATGCCGACAGGCGCACATACACAAAACAGAAGGCCAAGGGGAAGCGAAGAGCAAAACAAAAGCACACATCGGCTGCTGCCCCTCCCACCCCTTCGCGTCGCTACCGTGCCGAAGAGCGCTGGTGCGAAGTGGCAGGAGGGAGAGCGGTGGGACAGCGAAGATACGTAGAGAAAGCATACATGAATTATTCAAGCAAGAAAGAAAGGGCACCCCAAAAGACACACGTGCCCTCTCATCTCCCCGCGCTATTGTTGGCGGTGTTACCATGGCACTCTGAACTAACATGAACAGAGAAGGGGGCGAGGGAAGGTAAGAAGAATTCCATTGGTTCCAAGATAGCGGAAGGAAGCAGCCCCTCCCCTCGCCCCACCCCCACCCCCGAAAAAGAAACCAGAGAGAGAAAGCAGCATTCAGGCATCGCACCGCCGCACCGGAGTGGTGGGGAGGGAGGAAAGGGGGGAGGGGGGCGACAGGGAGGGTGGAAAGCACGGACAGAGAAGAATAGGAAGGCAGGAAGAGATGGGTCAAGGAAGTCCACGTGAAAGTGACGGAGCGCAATAGGCACAGAAGGAACGAGGGTGACGTCGCAGCACACAGCAAAGCACGGCAGTCGCTAATCAAGCACATACGTGGGCGGGCCACTTACCTCCGCTCTCTCTGAGCCCCTCTTCCCCTTGCCGCTGCCACTTCAGTGCCTTCCCCTCTCGCTCTGCCACGACCTACACGGTTCTCCAACCCATGCGCATTACGGGCTCTTTTCGAATATGCTGTCGAGGGCCTGTGGGTAGCGTATGAGGAGACAAAACACAGGCACACGAGCACGTCTGCCTCAGCAATCACCAGACATATGCACAAGCAGGCACAGAGGGGAAGCAGTGTGCGGGGACGACGACTGCACGCCCTGCGTGTGCATGCGCATGCATATGCGCCAATGCAGGTGTGCGTGCGACAGCTCCTCCATCGTAGTTGTAGTTAGGCCTCAAGGGTAAACCACAGGAAGTCCGCACATGTGAGTGAGACCTGCCTCCCCTCCTTCCCTTGGTTCGCCCATGTCTGGGGGAGAGGAGGGGGGTGGTGGGGCACTGTGAAGTAGATAGCTACAGTGGGTATGCCGCAGCCACGCGCAACGGGTGAACGCGATAATCTGCCGAATCGGACGAGATGGTCATAACACACCTCCCTTTTGAGCCGGTCGGCTGCAGGCATGAAATGATGATCAACGACTCTGGCGGGCGCTCATCGAGGTCGAAGCTGGCCTTCACATAGGTGCCGTTGACGTACGCGGATTGCGAAAGCACGGCTCTGTTCCCCAGTTGCCCCTCTACCGGCTCTCCTCGCTGCCGATCGTTGCAGATTACAGAGAACATGATAGCTGGCTCGATGGTGTCGTAGTCAACCATCCGCAGCGATATGGCGAATCGCTGAAACGGCCGCAGCCTCGACAGCTCCACCTGCGGGTGTCCGGTGCCTTCGTAGTAGTTGCCACTGCCCTTCTCGTCATCCCAGCACAGCGTCACCTCCTGCTTTGGCCACGCCGGCACACTCATCACCTCGAGCAGCGGCGCGGCGCACCATACCCGGTAGTCCACGTGCACGCGTGCCCCTGCCGGGTGAAGGGTGCATATGGCAGTGTGGTGCTCGACACTATTGTGAGGAGCAGGCGTAATGGCCGTCTCTAGGACGGTGTGACGGTCGAGCACGTACGTGTGCGCAGCGTGAGGATCGATTTCGCCGACGGTGCGGGAGGGGCGGCCTTCACCGTCAACCTCGCCCGTCACGATGGCGAGTTGCAGAGTTGGTGTGCCGTGCACGTCCTCCGGCGGCACCGAACGCTGCTCGTACGCCTCGTCGACGCCAAAGTTCCTCATGTCCACACCCGCCGCCGCGAGGTGCATTGTCGCAGCGACGACGATGCGACACGCCCCGCTAGACACCGTGGCCGATTCGGTCTCGATGGAATGACTGACGGAGTTGCGCGCAAGGCGCCTGCTGCTTCTTTGCTTTTGTTTTTGGAGCAGAAGGTTCGCATCGCTCGAGACGCGGGACTTCGAGTCGAAAACGATGGCCACCTCACCCTCGTTCCGCTCCACCTCCTGTGCGCTAGCGGAAGCGCAGCAGAGCAGCTCTGGCGGTACCGTTCGCTGATCCCAATACTGCGACTCCTGTGCCTCTTGCAATATAAACGGCGAGGTCGAGGTGACGGAAAGGTCGAACTCGTCCAGCACCCTCGGCGCGTATGTGGTCGGCACAATCCAGTACTGCGCGCCGGCGTCGAGCAAGATTCCCAGCGACAAGCAATCGCCACTTTGGCGCTCCTCGGAGGAGAGAACAGAGGAAAACGCGCAGCCGCAACCACGGTCGCTGGCGCCAAGATCCCTGCAACCCAGTGCCTCCTTTATGCTGCCGTCATCCTCTTGATTGCCGGCGACGATGTCTTCCACGGAGCTCATGGGCAAGGAAGCCGCTGTGCTAATTTCCGCCTGTCCTCGACTGATCGTAGGACAGTGCAGCGGGTAGTGCGTGTCACGCAGGAGCTGCAAGCCAATACCACCAACGCCGTCGTCCTGCCCGCGCACGGCGCCGCGGGTCCGACGAAGACGCGGATCACGCCGTGTCAGCTGCACATGAACCGTCGTCCGGTAGGGGAAGGAGAGCCTATAGTGCGGGTTCCTGTACCACGACGGCTCACGTGCATTGCCGCCGGCCGAATCGCGTGTCCAAGTGCCGTGCACGTCCTGCCGGTGAAACTCGTCACCAAAGACGCGACACGTATGCACCCACTCAAAGTTCTGCAGGAAGTCCGTGTAGGAGATCCAGAAGGCAGACTTTTGCACGTGCGGCCGCGTCGCCGCTGCGCGCCTGGAGGGCCTCGTCACGGAGCACACAGGCGTCATTGACGACGCTTCCGCCAGTGACCCTCCCATCTCGCCCAATGCTGTCAGCAGCGAGCGCTTCAGTGGCGTGTTCGCCAACGTCGAAGCCGAATTGGATAGCTGCAGGAGGTTGCTGCCGCCCCTCTGCGTGCGTCTGCCACCGTGGGCGCCCGTCAGCAGTAGCTCAGCAATCTCAGGATGCTTCTTCCACAGTGGCGAATCGTCCGCCCAGTCGCCCGTCCATTTCTCCGTGCCGCACCAAGGATTGCGCAGCTCCAGCAGGCGTACTCCACCCGCGTGGCACACGCGCACAATTTGGTAGCCGCAGCGTGGGTGAATGCCGCTAAACGTCCGCGACGCGTCTCTGCTAAAAGCAATGGCGGCAGTCAGATACGACGACACGCCGAACGCGCCGGCGGGGGAGTCCACAGAAACGCTGTGACTGCCGAGAAACGACCGCTTCACAGACGCCGTTCGCCGACCACACGGTGGGTTGCCGTATCCCTCTCGCGCGTCTGCGCTGCACAGAGGTACCCCGAGAACCTTGTGCAGTCCCTCGAACAGCGTCGTCGGCGCCTGCTCCACCGGGTGTAGCTGATAGCTGTCGTAGATTCCCCTCGTGAGGCGTGACATGACACGGCCGCAGTTCTTGGCCACCTCTTCACAGACGAGCGTGTCATCTGGTACGGTGCCCCAATCAGTGTCGCCGCCGCCACCAGCACCGTCGTTCGGCCGCTGGAGGTTCTCTTTGCTCAGGAACAGCCGGGCGATGGGCTTGCGTATGTTCGGGCTGTCGATGCCGGCGTGGTGTTTGTCGAAGTGCGCGTCTAAGACGTGGTAACCACCGTGCAACTTTGCCAGCATCTTCTCGAAGATGCATGGCCAGAACGCCCTGTTGTCCATCGAGGGCTTCGTGAAGATTAGCCGGCCGTACTTGTCCACCGGCAAAAAGTCATCCACGAGAAGGTAGCGCCATTGGCCCTCGACAAACATTCGCATGGTGTAGATGCCCGGGCAAGCAGTGCCTCGCTGCACTCGCGTCCCGCCGTCTGGAAGCCCTGTCGCGGATGCGCAGAAAAGGGCGTGCAGCAACTGGGTCTCCTTCACGCTCGCCATGAGTGCTGTGAAGGTCCAGGTGAACCCTTCCGGGACATCTTTAGGGAGCTGCCAGAAGACCGAGGTGGCGTGCAAATATTCCGCGTCGCTGCCGCGGCGGCCATCACCCGCAGCCGCCCTTTCGGCGCCCATCATGTCTTCTACCGGATCTTCGCAGGTGTCCTGTGCACCAGCGCCGTTGATGCTGGGTGCAGCCTGCCGTGCCGTGTCGTTCGCATTCCTTGTCGCACCCTCCCACCCAAAGAGCGTGGCATCAGGGTATAGCTCTCCGACGCGCCGCCAACCCGCGATGCCGTATGTGTGTCGCGCCGTCCTGTGCAAATGGTCGTTGTGCGAGTTGAACTGGTCGTCGTCAAACACGTAGTGTCGCTCCTCGCACCACGCCCATACATCCTTCGTGGGATTCACGTCGAAGAAAAAGTCGGCTACGGCGTGAGTGTAGGAACGAAAGACGTGCTGCAGCTCGTGTGCTGGGATGCGCTGGCGCCACCCGGTGCTACCCGCTGCGGTAGATGCTGCATCAGCATTACGGAGGAGCATCGCAGCAGCAGACTTCCCGCTACCGACGGGAGTGGACAAAACAGCCTGCTCGGCTCTAGGACTACCAGGCTTGGAACCGGCCGCACACGTACCGGCGACTGAAGAAGCGATGACGAAAATTCGACGCGGCTTACCGTCAGCCACCTGCGACTCCGCCAACGCGGTTCTGGCGAGTGCACGGTTCTTCTCGAGCTGCACCTCAATCGCCGTCACCATGGAGGGGCGCACGAGTGTGTTCTCCAGGTAGATGTACTGCAGAACAGAGTTCTGATTCGCCAGCTCGAGCAGCGCTGAGGAGATGGCGAGGGTGATGGGGTTGTTTGACAGGTTCAGCTTTAGCAGGGACGGGTGCCGTCTAAGGCGTGCACAAATCACCTCCACAGTGTCATTGCTGAGCTGCTGGTCACGCAGGTCGAGACTGCGCAGCTGCACCGCGCTCTCGATGACGTCCAAAAGTGGAATAATGCCTTTTCTGCCTAGAAAGTTGCGGGATAGGTCGAGTGAGGTAAGGCCGGTCACCTCACCTGGCACATCAGAGAGCAGCCGCACAACTGCGGAGTTGCACGCACAGCCCAGCTCGTTGCACCGCTTTTTGTAGATCTCTCGCTGCGAGTAGCCAATGTAGTAAGACATCTTCTGTTTGAGCACGAGCGCAGAGGCAGCCGCAAAAACGAAGATGAGAAAGAGACAGGCACACGGTTTATCGAGGTCAAAAAGATGCGACGCCGTTTTGTTTTTGATGTATTTCGCGTGCTCCAACAGATGTTCTGCATGTAGCCGCAGTCGGCGGAGGGACGGGAGAGAATTCACGGGAGAGGAGTCGATTGCCCAGACCATAGAACGGGTGTCACGCACACTATCGGAGGAAGGATCAGAGATGCGCATCCAGTGCCCCGTTGACAAGGAACCTTGTGCTATAGATTGCGTGGAGACGCCGGTATCGTGAGTTCGCCTGTGCGGTCGCGGCTCCGTTGGACTAATCCACGCACGCGGCCACACACACAAACAGCGTGAGGCAGGTCTCGCAACTTCTTCGAGCAGTCTCAAATGAAAACTGCGGAACGATAACCGCGGGGTCAACGTTAACTGGCCAGCTTGGAGATCCACATCATGCCTCCCATGCGCATGTCAGACGAGAGGCGAGGTCGTGGACTCCGCCCCCCCCTACCGACCCATATGACTCCTGATAGCGCTGCGGATCCATTTGTTGAGGGTGCCGATGATCGAAGTTGCAGTGAAGACAGATGAGGCAATGACAGGACGGAGAAAGTGTACTAAGCGGGGAATCCTTTTTTTTTTTTCCTTTCGCTCGTCGATGCATCCACTTTTTGCCAAACTACAAGCACAACAAGCCATGCCACCCGCTACCCCACGACCGGCCCTGCCACAGGGCCCCGTGCGCCTGGTCCAAAGCAGCGCTAGACACGCGCAACGTACAGCAATGCGGCGACGCAGTCATCTGCGAGCACGGCCCCGGCATTAAACTCCACCCACCCCACGCGCCTCAGGTTGCCCTGACGCAACGGCACCCACGCCCTTACCGCCCACATCAGCAGCAATACATCGCTCCGACCTCCCTACGCCGTCAGCGCTTGGACCCTGTCAACACCAGACGTGGCTTGGGATCGGCAGGGGATATATAGGGGGTGCCTGGCTTCTCCCCCGCAGAGTCCGTGCACCACTGGTGCCCTGAGGATGCGACGCACGGAGAGGTCTTTGTCCTCCCGGCATCAGGAAAAAGTCAATGACAAAACGAAAAAGCAAAGAAGGCTGCGAAGAAGATGTATCATGCCGTTTTTGTGCGTGTGGGGGGGGGGAGGGTGCTTGATAGAGAGTGAGGGTTTCAGCTCAGGCACATGTGCTCCCAACGAGGAGGAGGTCAGCCTGCATTGACCTATCGTACTCCTCGTTGAGTACCTGAAGAAATAAGTAGAACGAATACGGAGTCACCAAAAGGAGTGGGGTGCGTGTACTGGCGTAGATGGGGTGCACAGAAGAAAATGTCTTTTTCTTGAGGAAGATCTATATATGCATGTGTCTATATGAGAGGAAGAGCGCGTGGAAAAAGAACGACGGTAACACAGCCGACAGTTGAGGAGTCCGAAAGGATTGTTATTCCTTCCCCGATATGTGCGGACGGCAGCACGAGCGTGCCGTGTGGAAGCATGCAAGGCAATATGAACAGTGAACTCCCCTACTGGACAGCGGCTTCCTTTGGTCGTCGTCAGCGTCATTCGTTAGGCCAATAAGTCAAAGACGTTTTACAAGAACGAGACGCTGTCGACCTTTCCTGAATTAGAGCGTGGCAGGGGACTGCGGCTGCACACGTGAGTGCAGGCACCCGCTTCTGCAAAAGAATTCCTGTATCGTGCGAAGCATCCGCGTACGTCTGCCTCACACAACGCCGCAAACCACAAAGAAAAAACGAGCGTATACAGGAGAGAGAGCGAAGAGAGACAACGGTGCCACAACGAACCCGGCACCTGCGACTCGCACGCATGTTGGTGCTCTCTCCATACGGTTTCTTTTCGGCTTTCCTAGGCTCTATTCCCCATGTAAAAAGTCGACACGCGCACGACACCAACATGCGCAGTCAACACGAAAGAGAAACGAGAGAAAGGTTAAGAAGAGCGGAGTGCCGCTGTACCCTTCTAATGCGCAGCCTGCAGTCAGCAATACCATGACGTCAAGGATACGGGCTAGCTCGGTGCTGTGCTCTGCATGGCCCTCCTCAGCCTCAAAACACCAGCCCAGTATAAGAGGGACCAGCACGCAGCAGAGGCACGTGTCGCTGATGAGGAATTACGCCCGTTTGAACGCCGGGCGGTGGTCCTTAATGGCGATGGTTATGCGACTCCGATAGCACAGCCGCCCCAGCCACGCGGCGAGGCCCACTGTGGCAAGGTAGAAGACGCACGACACGATCCACAGGCGGCCGTAGTGGTTCTGTCCCTCGAACTCGAGTCGGTATGCTGTCCAAACCCACAGCGGAATCGTGAGGCTCCACATGAGGATGACCGCGACAGCCGAAAGCATCGACGGCCGCTCTGACTTGGAGACATTTGTGGCACCCATCAGCCGTTTTGGCTGCGCTGGCTCGCAGAAGACGAACGCTAGGAACGGGAGGAACCACACGAAGTACTGCACGGTGCAGACTTTGTTGAAGGCGACGAAAAGAATCGTCTCAACGCAGCAGGCGTGGGCAATGTTCTTGCGAAGCTTCCACGAGGCGTAGCACAGCACTGCGAACTGCGGCAGAAACGCAAACAGCCCAGCGGAGTAGTCGACGCCGACGCCAAGGTCGCGGCGGCCCATGTTGAGATACATGAGCAGCCAGTACGGGGAAAAGTTGTGCCGGTGGTCCTCGCGATGGATATGGTAGATGAAGGCCTCGTCGAGGTACTGCTGACCGTAGACCAGGTAGCACACATACGTCGGAACAGCGAAGGCGACCGTGAAGCAGAGGCCGCATCCGACCACGACGGGGGCGGTGTGGGCAAGGCGACCGAAAAAGCATTCTTGCTTCGCGCGCTCCCACACACCGAGCACCAGCGGAAGCGCGTAGATGATGGGATAGATTTTAAAGTGCACGGCGAAGCCGAGGATCGCCGCTGCGGTGAAGTAGCGACCCTCCGCAAACTTCGCCAGCACGCCCATACTCATGAACGAGATGAGCATGTCGCTGTTTCCACGCGTCGACACGTTCAGCACGACGGGGTTGAAGAGGATCAAGATAACCACCATCCACTTGGCGCTCCGCTCCGTCGAAAAGCGCAGGAGCATGTGAAAGCAATAGTAGGCTGCGCCAAGGTCGCTCAGCGTGAAGACAACCTTCCCAAGCGGGTTGGCGACCAGCACGGCGGGGATCACCAGGACAGCCAGAAGCGGCGTGTAACGGTACGTCGTGCGATCAAATGGTGTTCCGCCGTGTAGCAGTTCTCTGGCGCCATCAACCACAATCATGTAGTCGATATCCGTGTACTTGACACGAAAGTAGTAGTCGTGGAAGGCGGCGTAAATCAGCAGCACGACCCGCGCGAGCCCTCCGTAGAGGAGAAGCGTGCGAATGCTCTGCCTGTCCAGCCACGCTTTGCTGCTCATAGTGAGAAGGGGGGCGAGAGAACGGCGCACGCACGTGCGTATGTAAGGGCGGGAGGGTGGTTGGTACAGCAGTAGGTGATGAAATTCCCGTGATGCCCCAAGCAAGGGATGCAGCCGTGTGTGAGAGCCTACACGTATGCCCACCGTGCCTCCCGCTCTTCCGTCTAGCCGTCTGCTTGTGCGAAGGGAGTTGGGGCACGCTGCGATCTAGAGAGAGTCACAAGAGAACACCGAAAGGCAAAGTCGAAGAGAGCAGTGACAGCGGTCGACGAAGCAAGACACCACAGCCAAATATCAAGCGCCAGCACAGCAGAGGGAGGAACCAGTGGAAAGGTAGACTGTGCAAGGTGCAACAGACAGACAGACAGAGAATGGGTGCCACAACAGTCTTCCTTGTTTCTCTCTTTTCCGGGTCGCCATTGTGGAGGTGGATTGTGCCGGCCCCTGCCACTCTTCCCTGAAGGGCGTGTGTCGCCCAAAGAGAGAGGAAAGGCAGAGAATATATGCGCCAAGGAGAAAGCGAGACGACGAAGCGGGGCGGGCGGGGGCCGGGCCGGTGCGCGTCTTGAAAGCAGTGAGAATGGTGTTCGTGTGTCTGACGGATGAATGTCAGATCTCGCGCAACGGTGAGGCAAACAGACACGCACACCCACGACAGCAATGCGCATGGAAGTCAGCGCTGTCGCATGCTACATTGCGGCGTCAGGTCGAGTTGTAGGAGATGCCGACGTGGCGCTCGGAAGAGGGAGGGAGAGTGCTGGTTGAGACGGATGCACATCACACATACATGCACACACACACACACACACACACCTCCCTCCTCACCGATTCGCCCCAAAAGGCGACACCCGCGACAGCCTGGAGCCTTCACGTGTTCGACTGCGCCTCCTCCGTTGAGGAGTCTGCAATATGCACTGGGATACCGACGCGGAGAGGCGCTCGGCTGAGCTCGTGGCTGAGGAGCGGGGACTTCAGAATGTCCGTCCTTACCGTGTAGCGTTTAGGTCAGGTGTTATCTCTAGGCTGCGTTCCTCGTTGCACGTGTCTGTCGAGAGAAACGAGTAGCGGGAGCCGCCACCGCCGCCACACTGAAGCGCTTTCGGATGCGGAGATGGAGCTCGAACGGGCAGTCCACTAACATGATACGAAGAACCGCCGCTGCAGCTCCACTCATCTCCTTCAATGCAGCAAAGGCGCTCGGAAGACGCAGAAGCCTGTGGTGCCGATGCTGACCTGACCGTCCGTTCCGGCACTGGGTTCTGCGCAGGTGACGATCGTGTGACTTCATCGCAGGGCAGTGGCCAGCGCTGCGGAATGAAAGACCCGTGCTGCATGGTGTCATGCTCCCTCGTGAGAGGGACGCTGTTGGGCTGCGAGTCCTCGGTGCTCCAGGAGGCGCGTCCGTCGTCCCGGAAGCCACCTCTGCTGCTAGCTTCCCGGGAGCAGTCCGCGTAGTGCTCGCCGCCGCGGCGCCTCCACTCTGTACCCTTGCCTGCCGCACCTCCGCAAGGGGTCCCAGTAGTGCCGGGGGCCTCCGCGGCTGTTTTGGCATTGACGTCCCGCTTCTGCAGCTGATGGGCCAAGACACTCCACACAAACTCAGGAATGTGGGGAGCCGGCAGCTGGTGCTCCTCCTCCGCCCTTTCCTTGTACAGCCTCGCAGCCGCACTGTTTTCCTCCCAGCACTGCTGCCGCAGTCCACGCGCCACAGGCGTGAGAACGTCGCTGTCGAGGCTCCTGTCGTATTTCAGCTGCCCCTTGCCTGCGGTACTCGAACTGGTCTGCGCGCTGTTCTCGCACTCCGTGCATGGCGACGCAAGGCTGCGGTGCAAGCTGCCTTCAGATGGGACACTGGCTTCATCGTGACGCCCACTGTCGGCGCCGCCACACTCGGTGTCGGTAAAACACGCTGTGTGCACGACTGAACACAACAGCTCCTCACTCACCGCGTCTCCGGCGTGGTCCACCTCGGCAGTGGGGTGGGTGCACGCCGTGCAAGAGCAGAACATTCGTGGCGTCTTCGCACTTCTCCACCTCCACGCGCTTCCGCGGAGCTCCCTCCTCTGCCACATCCCTGTCGCCACCGGGCTCATATGATGCATCCTCATCCCTTACGCGGCTGTGGTCGTCCCTGGCACCGTCGACATCTGGCGCCTTCCCATCCTCCTCGGTGGTCGGCTCTAGCAGGTGTGTACTGACGAGGGATGAGAAGAAAGCCGGCGTGGAACAGTGGCGCAGCGCCGGCGGCGACACCACATGCTTAAACAGTTGCTGTGTCCCATACGTGCCGTAATCCGCCCGTTCATCGCCCTCGTCCTCTTCCACCTCGAGGTTGACCTCCGCATTCACTACATTCGGAGAGTCCTTCTCGCTTCGGGTAACGAGAGGGCTCATGAAGTGCCGGCTGTCCGTTGGGGATTCGGCAAAATCGGTCATGTGATCTTCGCCGAGCATCGAAACAGACCTTTCGGTCTGCGCACTGGTTTGTTGCAGCTGCGCAGAAACTGGTGGGGAGGCATGCGAGTCCTCGGCACTCGCTACGCTGCTGTGTGGCTGCTGTGCTGGCTGCCGGATTTCAGCATCGGCTGCGTTGCCCGCGCTGAGCTGCGGAGGCGGCAACCGCTGCAAAGCATAGTCCGCCCCGCTCTCCATCACGGACGGCGCTTGCAGCTGTCCCCCCTCCCCTTGGACCTTTCCGTAGGCTGCATGGACATCGATCGAGGGCCGTCCTTCGATGTGCTCCATCTCTGCACTTGTGCTAGCGGGCCGAGGCAGCGGGCGCGGAACGTCCTGTGGATGCACCTTCGAGTGCGGCTCGTCAGCCGAACATTTCTCCTGAAACCTCACCATGCCGGCGGCAGCAGTAGTCGCAGCAGGGGTAGTAAGTGCAATGAGCCCCTGACTCACTTCGCCCTCCACGAGTTCGCCATCCTCATCCGGTTCGATGGCGGTCATCAAACCTCCATGATGGTGCTCTGCAGCATGCGCGGCTCGCCTCTTCGCCAGACGCACTGACGATGCAGCAGTCAGTGCCACAGTCTCCTGAGTGTCCGCCGCCTTAGTGGTGAGGCTCCTCCGCTGCACATACTCTACACTGTGGCATCCGGCGGGGTGCTGAGACTCTGCCCTTGACTTGCGGACGCGGTCCGCGCCGGTGCGCTAGCTCCGTTGGCGCAGGCCTCCAGAGGCGTCACTGGAATGGCGCGCTCTCTTAAGGGGTTTCACAAGAGCGAAGTGTCGCCGTGACTGCAGCGCCAGCTGCACTACGGAGTGTGGCAGAGGGCCGCTGCGTGGCGTCTAGGGCTGCTGTGGTGGTCGCTGTGCTTTGCAGTGCTGTCGGCTCCTCCGCAGCCTCGCCCTCGCTGCTAGAAGTGCCCCCAGACGCATTCTCAGCCGCAGCCGCTGACTCGACCTCGGCCGTCTCTTCGAGAGGGGTCACAGGCTTGTTCTCCACCTCAGGCACTTGGTGTGTTCGCCGACGGCAACAGTTCGCCATCTTCCGGCAGTGCCATCACAGGCCTCTGCAGATTATGGCTGCTCTTCGGCTCAGAGGCAGAAAACGCTGGTGGTGCCGCGGAATGGGGCTGCACATCCGACATGGCATCGACCGCCCTGCCTTTGGCTGCCGGCGATGACGCCTCCCTCGGCAACGGCGCCACGTCTGCGAGTGAGGCAAGGGCCTCCCTGGAGCTGACGTTCTCCAGCTCGCCTTCCATACGTATTGGTATGCCATCAACATGCTCAGGCACCGTCAGCACCGCACCACTGTGTCGTGCGACGCTCTGCCGTTGCTGCTCTTCATCCCAGTCACGAAGCTCGTTCGGAACACCAGCACCGTTGCCGAGTAGCTCCAGGGCCGCTGAAGGTGCCCCAGATGAACGGCAACTTCGACCTCGGCGGGATGATCCTGGGTACGTTGCCGTCGACGACGAAGGAAGGGAACGGTAGCAGATGTATGCCGTCCTCGCCGCGAGCGTGCTCGTCAGCCACAGACTCGTCTTCAGCCGGCGGTGCAGCAGCCTCGACAACATCCTTCTCGACGGACAGGCCGATGTCCAGTGGAGACGCCGCCACGGACTCAGGGGCGTCCCCTGTCACAGAGGTCTTCGTCGGTGCATCCCCTGTTGGGGCTGACAGCTGTTCACCCGTTAACGGTGGCGCGAACGGCATGTCCCCAATGACGCCGCCGCCCCACTCAGCCCAGTTCACTTTTATAGGCGTTGTGTCCCTTGCCGCATGAGTCTGCGCCAGAAAGCACACACGATAACTACCTGTATCCAGTTAGTCCGCTTCAACTGCTCTTCAAACTCAATTTCGGCCCTGGCGCGCTCCCCGGCGTCGCTGCACAAGCTCACCAGCAGCTCCTGGCGTATGAGCAGCTCTGCCCACAAGTTGCCGCAACGACCACGCTCCTTCAGAATACAGAGCTCGGCGAACCCTCTTTGTGGGCCCTCCACAGCCGCCGCGAGGCCCGTGTTCTCTCTGTTAAGCGCTCGCGCGCGTGATCCTCTGCCGTCAGTGTCGCCCTCTACTCTTTCAGCTCCGTTTCAGCGACGAGAATGCGAGCACGCAGGTAGCGGCACTGCCGCAGAAGATCTACCCCCTTCACCGCTTCGTCCAACGCAAGTGCCCGGCGCCGCAGCACTTCCTCCTCGTTCACTCCCCTGCGACACACCTCCCACCGCGCGTCCTCCTCATCCTTGCCGAGACGCGCCCGCAGAGCCCCCTCCAGCTCGTCGATAATGCGCAGCTGACTGTGCTGAACGGATTTGTGCACGAGATCGTCAAAGACGGAGCCCAAAGCGGCGGGAATCGTGGCGGTGGCGGGGTGCAGCTCGGCTACGGGCCCAGGCGCAGACGCGTCAGTCTCCTCGTGCGAAGTCAAAGCAGGCGCAGCGAGACCGCGGACGCAGCTGTCACTTCTCAGCTTGATGCTCGAGATTGACGAAAAGCGTTGCGAGCAGGGAGCTCCCTCACCGGCGTGGAGAGGTTCGAGGACAGCGGCAGGGGCTGACGGCAAGTTCTCCTCGTATGCTTGCAGAGGCGCACCACGTGCTCTACCGTCTGCGTGGTTGTTCTCCGCGTTCACCTCTGGCGGCGAAGGTGGCGATGCCATCGTCGCCACTGCCGCATCGCAGCATCCTGTGGTATGATGCGGCGGTGCAAACGGGGGGTGCGGCATGCTGTGCGGAAAGAGTACAACCGTGTGTGTCGCCTCCGCCGAAGAAGCAGCGGATGACCCAGCGACTGGGCTCAGGCTACTTCCATGAAGCTCGCGCAGCAGCTCCGCGTAGGTCGCATCGTCCATGCGCACCTCCTCCCGCAATGCTCGCAGCAAGGCCTCGACGCCTCGGTCGGTTGCGCCGGAGGTGGTGCGGCTTGCCGTATCTTCTGCGGTTGACGCTTCCGATCCCTTCTGCCCCGCACGGATGTCCTTCCCTATGCGGCGCAGGAGCTTGAGAAGCAAGTGGTCTTTCGCGTCCAGATCAAGCGCTGCCCGTGCTCCCGCTTCGTCCCTCACGCCTTCACGGCACCTGTCTCCCTCCTCACTACGGCGCGCTGAGGGCCGGCGGTGCGAAGCCGTTTCGCTGTGGCACGGGCAATAGTAGGATGGCATCGGCCGAGCTGCCGCGAATGGATCGGATATGCGTGTCGAGCGCTGACGCGGTGGCGCAGCTGGCGAAGCCACCGAAGATGGCCCCCGTCGACCCCGACGCGGTGTCAATGAGGCGCCATTCCGTGGTACAGTCGGCGGCACCGGCACAACTGTGTCATGTGGTAGTAAGACCTCGCAGCATTCGCAGCGACGGAAGCCGCGGAAAAGATGAAGGCTAGCATCTTGATCCCCGTTACCGACGTCGACAGCGCTGCGAATGTGGGGTGCTGAGTGCCCGCAGCCACTGCAAAGACCGCTGCGCTGCGAACCGCGTGAAACTGGTCGAGCGTGCGGCTGCCGTCCCTGCTGCTGGGTGCGGCCACGGCGACTGTGTGAGCGCACAGTCCCAGCAAAGGTAGAGAGGGACGAGAAGCATTTCCCCTGTGTCGCAGCACTCTTGCTGCGCGCATACAGTGGCGGTTCCAGGAAGCTCTTGTCGCAGACACCGCACGGGCCATGCCCCTGATGCCTCACGCGCTCATACTGGACACGAAGACGCAGCAGCTTCTGAAGCAAGTTGTCGATGGTGCGGCAGCGGTGCCAGGGACTGGGCGATCGCTTGCGGAGAAAGAGTGTACTCTTTGAAGGTGGTTTTGGTGTCGCTGGTGCGGCAGGCTGCCCGGCAGCGGCGGATGATGCCGGATCTGTGGAAAACGAGCTGAAGGAAGCCACAGGGTCGGATGGGGTCTCGGGTGCGCGCGGCAACAGTGCATGCTGCGCAGCGGAGGACGAGAGACTCTCCACGACGAGCGGCTCCAGCGCCGCCGCAGCTCGCGTGCCAGACGCCGCCGGGTCGTCGGCCCTCTCATGCTCTCGTGCTGCCTGTTCGGAGGCGGGCGCATGCATTGTTGCAGGACACTTCGCAGCCTCTGGTCCCTGCAGCAGCTGCGTCGCGAGCGGATCCTCGTCGAAGAAAACCTCTTCGCTGTCTAGGAAGAAGGTGGACGCGCTGTGCCTGCTGCTTGATGATGGCTCGCTTGCGTGTACGCCAATCGCCGCCTCGCCAGGAGGCAATGGTGCGCCGTTCACCCCGCGACTGTGGTCCGCCGCTGGTGCAGAAGTATCAATGCGCTGGGACGGCTTCGGCTGGCCGGAAAATCCTGCCGCACACCTGCGCACGACGGAGCTCGGAAGAACACCGAACTGAAGTGTGGGGCGGCGAATACTAGAGCTGTTTGGGAGGCCTGGCGTCGTCGAACTGGACGAGCGTGACAACTGCGGTGTCACTCGGGTGCGGGAGTGACATCTCGCGCCGTCGAGATCATGCCAGCCGCTGTACAGGTCTGCAGTGGATGTGCTTGCCTCGCCGCCACCCGTGGAGTGGGGCCGGTAGACGAAATGAGGGCGCTTCATAAAGTAGTCGCTGAGTCCGATGAGGTTCGGCACCGGCTCAAGTTCGTTTTCGATGATCTCCTCTTTGCCGCGCTGCCTACACCATGCGGGGGGCTGCGACGGTTCAGGAAGAGTTGAAGTCAGGAGCGAGATTGCCGCCGCTGTAGTTCCGTGCGGACGCTGCGGCTGGGGAGAAGACAGCGACGCCACGAGGCGCTTTGAGCAAGGCGTTGACAGCCGTGAGAGAGAGAACGAGGACTCGCCCCGCTTCGCACCGGGAGTGGACTGTGTCAAGCTCAGCCGCGCTTGACTACCGCTTCCATGCTGCTTGCTGTTCGTCGATCTGCCGCGGTGTGGCTGCGATGCACTGCTCGGCCGTTGGCGTGGACTGGCGTCGGCGTTCGGACCTCTGTACAGGCGCTCGAGTTGCTGCTGGATGGACTTCGCCAGAAGCGCATCAGGGTCGAAGCAGTAGTGCGGGGATGGCACATGTCTGTGAGTCGCGTACAGCGTCTCAATGCAGTGGAGCTGCCGCGTGGAGGGCGGACACGACCCAGGCCGTCGGCGGGGTGCCGCATGGTTAAGCCCTGAAGCTGCCATTGTTGTTCGATTCAAGTCTCCTTGGCGATCACACACGCACATAAGAAGAGCGAAAGCAAGACGAAGTGTCGACAAGCATACGTGTTGGGAGTTCTTCGTCGCTGCGGCAGCCCACATACGGCGTACAGATACCCCTGCATGCAAACAAATATCTACAAGAGGGTCAAGCGACGCGGTGCAGCGCAGGGGACTTGATGCCTCAACGCGCAGCCGAGCACAGGCACAGTGGATGGCAGGCGGCTGCAGCCACGTCTCTCGACCAGGACCTCAAGACGCACGCTCTAGACAACGTAACAGGAGCAAATGAGAAAACTCGAAACAAAGCAAGTCGCAGCCGCCTTACGCGCAGCCGCCTAGTCATGCACGTCGGCACACCAAAATGGCACTCACGCACAAGACTCTGATGCACGACTCTCCTACCCCCTCTTCCCTTCCCCCCCCCCTTCCACCTATAAAGGGAAAAAATCTTTACCGCGCAGAGAGAGATGAAAGAGATGGGAAATGAAGTCGTTCGGCACGCCGAGAAAGAGCTCTGTGCCGAGAAAACAAATCGCAAAGAAGAAAACAACACAAGACCTAGGACGTCGGCAAGGGTGCGTGTGCAGAGGTACACACGCTAACGTATCCAGAGAGACGAAGAAAGGCACAAATACCGGCAGACGTGTCCGGATGGGGGAGTGCCAGAAGCGAAGCGACGATACGATGGTGCAGAACGCAGTACACACACACAGACACACAGAAAACCCCGACAATAACAGTGAAACCGTATAAAACAAAATTTGCATAGGCACGCAGAGAGAACGGCAAAGAACGCGTACAACAACAACAAAAGAGTGTCAGTGCTACCGATGAGGGGAACAAGATGAGAATACGCGAGAGAGCCACGCCCAACCGATTTGGGGGAAGGAGGGCGTGATTTGGAAAAAGAGGCAGGGGGTCGGAAGAGCGATATCGTCAACCACGTCACGTAATCGGCTGATGGATGTGTGTTGGGAGGGGGGGATCCGAGCGCGCAGAAAGTTGGGACTGCCGCACGCGCAGATACACCAAGAGGAGCCGCAAGCGACACGGATACAGGTAAACAACTAGATAGGACGGATGTGCTCTTGGGCATCCCTTGCACAACAGCGAGACCGACCAGTGTTGAGACCAACACCAGCAAGAGAGAATAGAAAGAAAAAAAAAAGATGATGAAGGCACCTGCCTCACATCGAAGGCAGCAAAGGCTCGTGAGAGAGAACGGAAAGCGGTTACAAAAATGAGGGGAGGCAGAAGAGAGGCGAGGCGGCAGTTGAGATGAGGAAGACAGAGGGTAGGCGAAACGTGAAGCGCGATGGCACGCTCTTGAGAGTAGGAGCTAGAAGCCCAATGTTTTGGTCTTTTTATCGGTGGTGGAGCCGGAGGGGCTGGTGGCGTGCGCCCGACACCTACACACACATACAAGAAATAATGCCCTGCGAACTCTCGGAAAGAAGAGGAGGAGCGGCAGCGAGAAGGGAGAGAATGATTGCGAACTAGGTCAACATCAGCAGCGGGCAGTCGTTTATGTCTCTCCCTTCTCCAACACTAAGGAGGAGCGAGTTGACCGGGGTGGGTGTGCAAGGGAGGGAGCGGGGGAAGGGGGAGGGGGCTCGACTTTCCCGAGACGGGCAAGAGCAACTCGCCTCCACGCTGCCTTTGTGTGTCTGCATTGCATCTATATTCGTACCGATCAGGCTGGATGATAGGCTTAATTGAAGGCATTCGCCTCAAGGGGCGCGAGGCGCTATTTCACAATGACAGGCCAAACAACTCCCTAGAGCCCTGCCTCCACACGCCTCGCCGCTGGTCTCCCTCAGTTGGTGCTACTCCCGTGCGCATGCGCGGTCTATCGCGGCCACAGATACTCGAGGGCAGAGTTGAACACATGAACAAAGAAGTGCAGCAGAAGGCTATATACGCAGAGAGAGCGAGATCAGTAGGAAAACGGAGGTTACAGCAACCGGCGGTGGGCGTGCTTTATTGAGACGTAGTTTACATACATCGTAGCTGCAAGGCAACACAAGAAACCGCCAACACTCGCTCACGCTCACGCGCCAGCATGTACCACCAGCACACCAGCACAAAGGTCTATACGACGCAGAGCTAGCAAAGCATCCACGCCAAGGAAGAGAGGCGAAGGGCCCACGTGCACAATCCCGCACGCGTGAAACGCGTGTACGGCTGAACGGCTTCCGTCTCACGTGCCGTGCGAGACATTTCGTTTTCCTCGTCTACTCTCTCCGTTCGTTGGGCAGCACTGTAGCGGCTCACCATTCTCAAAAGCAGATTCGTCTTGTGAGCCACACGCTGCTGCTGAATTGCTGCGCTTTAATCCTTGGCCTGGCTAAGATGCTGGAAGAACGTCTGCTGTTCCTGCTCTACGAGCTTCAGAGACTCGTACTCCGCGACGTAGCGATCTAGCTCCATCTGCTTCTCACGCAGCCGTATCTGGGCCTCCTGGACGGCGCGGAAACGCTCCTCAGACTCGCTTTCGACGATGTTTCGGAATCCAATCGCTTTTAGTTTCTCAGCCTCGATCGCTTCGCCGAGGCGCTGGACAATGGCCATTGTGCGCTGCACGAGAGCGCGGAACTCATCCATCTTCTCCACGTAGCGCCGCTCCACCTCGACTGTCTTCACAAGTTCGTCATACTTTTCAGGGTCGTACATGCGAATAGCGCCGTTGCTATCGAACATGATGAGTCGATCCTCGTCCATGATGGCTTCCGAGGAAATTTAGGGAGAGCGGCAACTTGCAGTGATTCAGGTGTAAGCCTTTCACGCCTGACCCTTTCCAGACGCTTCCAATGAGAGAAGGATTGCGGGAGGGATCGACACAACTTGTGAAACGGCGAAAAAAAAAAAGCGACGGTGGCGACGAAGAAATCGCGCGGGGCGCGCAGCACGTTGATACTAAACGCGCATGTGCCAGGTGCGCCCATCCCGGCAGTGCATCAGCCATGTGGTGAGAAGCAGCAGCGCAAAGAAGGTACAGGAGAGTGCGAACAGGAAGGAGAAGTGGATGAGTCGCTACGAATGCCCGTGCACAGACGGCGTGGTCTGTGCTAGGGGGTGGGTGAACAGACGGTTTCTCAAAGAACGAAGCGCTAGAAAACGTCTTGAAGGCCGCCCAACGCATAATGGCCCCAGGAGCGTCAGCGAAAACAGGCATGGCAGCTAGAGTCAGGAAGAAGGGCGAGCTCACAAAAAAAAAAACGACAAAAAAGGGGGCTCGTTCGTCAGCCGCGCGCTACCGCTTGTTGCTTTACGAGAATGATGGAGACCCTTTTTGCTTGGCCGTAGATTCAACTCCTTTCTCCTATCTATATGCTGCCCTTTCTCCAGGTGTGATCTACGGTGCCTGGGCTGGACAAAACGCGCAAGCAGAGCTGCTTGCGTATCGAGGGCCCGTTAGCGCGCCCGTCACCGACGGTCTGCGCCGTTCTGCATTGAATATCCGAGTAACAGTAGGCCCCTCATGTCGCTTCCTTCTATCCGTGAGAACGCACACACGCACTTGCACCCTGGCATCTCCTTGTTTTCTGGTCGTGTCGTTCGTTTGCGCCTGCAAGTCGCATACAACGAGGGCTCCTCGCTCGATGCATACACGCCTCAGTAGACGCAGCAGGCCCAGATCTTTTCGAGGGTTGCAAGAGGCAGCAGCGTCGTCGCCTGCAACCGCAGGAGGGCTGTAAGTCGCTGCACCGAAGATGAGCCCTCGCAGCTGGTCCCCATCGGGCTACCAGCCGCAGACGTGGAAAAGGCCGTGAAGGCTCGCCGGAGCAGCGCGATCTCCCGCTGACCTATACCGTAATAGTGCAACGCCTCTGTCATCCAGCGCGCCAGCGCACCCGTGTCAATGACAGGGCACATGTTCCGCTCTGCAGGCAACATCGGCGCCATCGTGGTCCCTCCTCCCCCGTTTGCCGGAGAGGCGCAACCGACGGAAAGGGCTGTGAAGTCACATGGAAACGCCACCGTGCCCTGAGGATGGCGGGCGATGGACTGAAACACCTCTGCGCGCGATTTGCCCTCGAGAATCAGCTGGCGAAGTGGGTGGTGAGGATCACTCGACACACCCTCGACGGCCGGCACGCCACCATGAAGGAAGATGAACGCATACCGTCTCTCCATCGCCTCCGCAATGGCCTCCCCAAAGTCGCCGGAGAGCAGCAGCTCACCTCCCCCTGTTGTGCGGGAGAGGAGCGGGCGTTGCACCCGTAACAATAGCTTCACGCTGTCAATGATGGTGAGTGCCTCGGTCATCGTTGTCGAGCTCTGGCGAAAGAGTCGATGCAGCCAGCCGAGCAGCCTGGATTCGATTGAGGTCCTGGTAGAGAGAGCACGCCCGCCGCCTCGACTGTAGACTGGTGAGGAGGCGCTCTCCTTCGCCATGACGCGAAACAGCATACCCGCCGACTGTGTGAGCTCCTTGCTGAAGGCGTAGAACACAAGTGGGTAGTATTGAGTGCCGCGCACCTCCACCCGCTCAATCATCTCCACTGGCGGGTATAGGCACGGGGTGACAGTGTGGATAGCCTGCTCGGTGTCCTCGGCGCGCTCCACGGCATCAGAAGCAGCAGCACGCGAGGTTCGCTGCTGAGCTCTCACATCGGCGTCCATTTCCGCAGATTTCTTCTTGCGCAGAACGATGCGCACAGGAACCGACACAGGCTGGTGACTGACGGCATCCACCGCCTCCATGACCCGCGGCACCACGGCCAGCCCATACAAGTGTCGCAGCGCTTGCAAATGGCCCGTGTTGTCCTCTGCGTCCTTCGGCCAGACCGGGTAAAATGCCATGAGCAGCGCCGCCACCGCGGTGATGTTGTTGCACAGTGTCAACCGCCCACTTCCCAGGAATAACAAGCCGATGCTCATGGAGATGGCCATGTGAGAGCCGTAGGGCACATTTGTGCGCCGGTGCAACTGCTGCAGCAGCGCTAACGCCCTCAAGTCCCCTGTGCCCGCCATGACAAGACTCAGCGCATTCGCACAGGCCAGCAGACACGTCTCATACGCACCTGTCGCGCGCTGTACGGCGGGAGTGGCGGCCTTGGTGGAACCAACGCGGCCAGCGAGAAAGCCCTGTAGCTCCGCGAAGATGAGGTCGCGCGCTGTGCTGTTCATCGTGCCTGCGAACCGCAACCCGACCGCCATCACGTGCCCGGCGATACAGTGGGCAAGATTCATCAGCAAGTAGTTGATCTGCTGTGTGGCGAGCCGCGGCAGCGATGCTTGCGTCAGCTCCAACAAGGAGGAGGGCACCTGGTTGTAGAGCCACAGCCGCGTTGGCTCGATCGAGCTCCAGCCAATCAGCGAGGCCATCATGCTCCGCAGGTGGCACATCAGAGGCGTCAACTTCTGCATAGCGGCGCGCCGATTCGGCGGCGCCATCCTTGACGCGATAAACGCGCTATCAGTCCTCAGATACATCATGCCGAGCGCCATAGCAGCCGCTGGGCCGGACACGAACACGTTGTAGCAGTCGCCTTCGTAGACACTCGCACATGCGTTGTAGGTGGCCTCCCGCTCGTCCTGCGACAGCAGCGCACGGGTGAGGAAATGCCCCGCCTCCCCGCGACCCATCGTTTCTTCGAAGTGCTCGACACCCTCGCGCGTTGACACGGCGGCGCTGCGCGGTTCACCCCTCATGATGGCCAGCAGACGGTCCTCGACGCGCTGCACTCCGTGCGACTGGCCTACGCCGAGCAGCAGCTGGCCAAGGCCGAAGCCGGCGCCGAGCACGTAGCCCTCGCGCTTGGTGCAGTGCTCATCCGTGGGCAGGCGCGACAGCTCAACGAGGAAGACCTCCACAAGAAAGGAGTTAGACGGCGACTGTTGGCACAGAAGGCCCATGGACACAAGCGCTGCAGTCTGCACATCCAGGGACACCTCGATATCCTCGGCACTCGGGTTCAGCGACTGCACATGCACCGAGAGGCAGCGGAACACTGCCTCGTTTCCGGTGCCGCAGAAGCTGCAGCTCAGCCCCAGCATCACCGCCATCGTTGTGGCCTCGCGCCAGACGTACTGCTCCTGTCGCGAGATGAGAAGGTAGAAAATATCCGTGCGCTGCAGCACCGTGAGGTGGCCGAGGATACCCGTGGCGAGCAAGAGCCCGGCTCGCGAAGCGGGGTCGCCAATGTTCTTCGTCTGGTACATGACCCACTGTTTTGTGATGCTCTGCGTGACGTTACGAAGCGAAAGGGCAGCTGCCTCCTTTGCATCCGTGTCTCCGAGCGCGTCCTGCGTCGCGAACGGCGCTTCTCCTGTGCCGGCGCAGAAGGCTGGCGGCAGCGGCAGAAACCGGAGACCGGCTGCGCACCCATTGTGAAAAAGAGGCCACATGAGGTCGTCCGCCGGCTTGCTCGCAACATTGATTCCGTCGCTGGTGCGCCCGTTCAGATTGAGCGGTGCAATGGGGATGCTATCCTGCACCTTGAAGCTCTGCGTGCACATTGTGAGCATGCCGCGACCGAGCGGCATCGCTCGCGTGCGGCAGGAGAGCAGCTCAAGCGCCCCGGTGAGCTCCTCCGGCCGATCCTCGAACCCCGAGAGCGAAATAGGGGCGACCGTGTTAAAGAGATTCTGCACCATATCGAGGCGAGAGTCTCTCCAGGTCTTCCGGAAGTCCGGCCGCACAGAGACACCGTCGTCGTCCGCCAAAGCCACGCGGAACTGACGCGAGACGGCGTTCTCCTCCGCGGTCTCCACCACGTGCTGCCCAGCGCTCGAGATCTGCGCGGTTCGCGAGGTGGGTGGGCACCGGTCCCGGCGGCCTACCAGTTCGAGGAGTGCCGCTGGCCACGTGGAATCGGCACACTCACGTCCCTTTGTCAACGCCTCCAAAAGCGGGTACGCCGCGGCGGCGTTCAGGGTGTGCCGCACCACGCGCGAAGAGATGTGCCGCTGCAGAACCAGGCTACAGATACGCTGCCACCAAGTCGCATCAACGTGCGAGTCCACCAGAACGTCCCCTCTGCTGGTGTCCACGCTCGAGGCCAAAGTGGCAGTTAGCGAACCCGCTGAGGCGATGAAGATGTCGCGGTAGAGGAGCACGACGCGATTCACGAGTGCGATAGGGTGTGCATCTGGCAAGTGCTTCAGGAGCGGCCACGTGCCAAAAGGCACCGCAACGGATCTGGGGATGCTGCTACGCATTGCTGTGAGGGAGAGCGCCGAAAAAAGCGCCGGTGCGTCGCCGCTCGCGAACTCGGCGGCTGACGGTGCCACGGACGTGGCACAGCACGCTCGCAGCGCTGCGGCGTTGTCCGGCCTCTCCAGCGAGTCGAAGTGACATTGCAGCACACTCGCCGGGAGGCTGTCCGTAAAGCTCTGCGTCGGTGATATCTGTGACGGAGGCGGAGGGGCTGCGAAGAGCCTGGGACACATAACGTCATAGTACTCTACGTAGGAAGGCCACTGCAAGGCGTCGCTCAGGTCCCGGTTCACGCTCGCCAAACGCGGCAGCAGTGGCCAGAGATGCTCCTGTGCACGGCACGCCTCAAACAGCAGATGCAGTGCTACCAAAGCCAAGCCACGCTCTTGCCTCGTCCACGCGTACGCGTCAATCGCCCCCCGCCGGACGGGAATGGGGGTTTTGACGACGCTGGTGGTGCTGCTCTCCTCCTCCTCCTTTCTCCAGCACGCCGGTGCGTCTGCGGTGTGGAGCCGCGCGATGGTCCGACGAATCTGCTGAAGCGTCACGGTCGAAGGATCCACAAAGACATGAGGCGCTGCAGCTTCCGTCATGGCCTCCGACCCGCACGCCGTAGCCTCGGGGTCTTCTGCTGCCTGCTGCAGCTCCGCCCGCGCGCTCGCACACGCGAGCGCCGGGTCGGAGCAACCGCATTCACATCTGAAAATCTTGCGCAGCAGCCGTGCGCAAAGGTCAAAGGCATCAGCAACGGCAGCCGCCCGGCACTTGCGGTGCCACAGCTCCGCGAAAAGGATGTACTCGAGAGCCGCCACTGCGCGGGCGCCAAGGGCGGCGCTCAGTGCCTCGAGCACAAAGGCGAGCAACGGATCCTGATCGAGTGTGATCGCCGGGAATTCGACGGTGAACGAGACCGTGCCTTCGCAGCGGCGACGGCGCCGGTGGCGACTACGCACACTCTGATCGCTATCCGCCTCGTACTCGCCGCTACCGCACGACGACGCGAATCCCGCACCAGCGTCGTCTGCGCCCTCCGTCGCTGCCGGCTGCGCAGAGCCGCTGGGCCAGGCGTACTGTACGACGAGGCGATTCTGATAGTGGTACAAGATGTTGCGGATGGGGTGGGACACGCCGTTAATGGCATCCGCCCTCCATGAAGCAGCGGTGACGGAGCGCGCCATGGCGTTGTCTGCAGCTCCGGTGGGGAGTGGAGGCGCTGGCATGAAACCACGGGTCGAGCTGCCGTTCGTCGATAAAATATCAGCTCCTCCGGAAAGTGCACTATCATCGCCGCTTGAAGATGTGCACACTTTCCCGAAGAAGGCCGAGTGGTTCGCCTGGTACGTTTCTAGGTCGAGCTCCATAGCTACCGTGGTGGCCGCCGGGGCATCCAGCAGCGCCATGACATCGTAGACGGAGATGCAGTTGGGGCGGGGGTAGTTGCACACGGCGATGGGTGCTGGGTGCGGCGCTCGCAAACACGGCAGGACAAATGGCAGGCTGCCACATGGAAAAGAGAAGAGTAGCTCGAAGTCACCGGTGCCGCTGCGCAGGTGCGGCGTGCGGAGCACGAACACGCGGCTTTGATGTGCATCGTACACGAAAACGGCGTAGCGATCAAGTGCCGCATGCGGCGACGCCACCGCCGACAGGGCAGCGTTGCCGGAGGCAAGCCGCGGCAGCCGGACACGGTGTGGCCACCACTGCCACAGCATGCAGTCTAGCGCGTACTGCGGTGTCGTCGTTGCGAGACCCAGCTCGTCGTCACCCGTGCGGACGACGGCGAGCGAGCTTGCACATGTGCAGCTACCGGCTGTCAAGTCAAAGAGCTCCAGCTGCGCCAGCACCGTCGCCTCCACTGCAACGTGCCGAGCTTGTGCATTGCTGACCAAAGGAAGCGAAACCCTCGGCACCGACGGAGAGGATGCGGCAGCCGCCACCTGGGACGCTAGCCCCTCCGCCGGGAGCACTGCACTCTGGCTCGGGCAGCACATGTTGGGACTGGAGGAGCGGGAGTGCCGGAACTCGAACTCACCCTGTGCCGTGCGGCCCCCGAGTTCCACAAGAAGGGGGCTACTCGTGTTGTCACCAGTCTCCTTTTGCGCTGTTGCGTCGTCGGCGCCGACGGCGATGGGAGAAGCCACTGGGCGCGACACTGTGTCTCCCGCAGCCTTGTCACCGTGATCAGAGTCAGCCGCCGCGATGCCGTCCGCATGCGACCCGGATGCCTTGTCTACTGAGCCCTTTGGCGCGCCACCAGTCGCGCCTACCTGCGGGCCAAGCGGCACCGCAACGTACACTGGCTTCAGCGACAAAGGTGCCCCCATCCACCACAGATTCGACGCCGGCTTGTATTGAATGCCTTGATACTCTAGTGGCGTGCTCGATGGGAGGCCCTTGTTGGACTGACGGTGGCCACGAACAAACACGCCGGCTGCGGCGGCAGAAATGTCGGTCGGCGTGATATTGTGCAGAACCAGCTCAAGCGCGGTGGAGTCAGCGATGCGGTACGCGGTGCAGATCGTGTGCGGCTGAACAAAGGTGTAGCGGCCGTACTGATCAGCCAGTTCTTCGCGATGAAAGACGCACAGATACTGCTCCAAAGGAGACCTCGCGTCGTTGTCGTTGCCGGCCGCATCATGGTCAGAGCACATCAGCTGAGGTGACGTGGGCGGGCCCTGTGGATCGCCGAACTCGAGCAGGGTCTGATACACCTGCTCAGTTCGCTGTGCTCGCAGTGCCTCACTCTCATCCACGTCGTTCGTCTCCAGCGCCATATCGGTCCTCGAGCGCGCCGGCCATTTTGCGAGGCACACCCGTGTGATTCCGCGATGCGTCGTGCTGAAACATGGGCGTTGATGCCACTGAAGAAAGACGTCTCGCCTACCGTCTGCCTTGCACGGACCTACATCGATGGTGTACGGGCTGAGTGACATTGTTCGTTACCGGTGTTCTTTGAGCAGATGCGCCGCCGGCCCAAAACGACACATAAGTGGGCGAATCAAGGTCGGAGGCAGTAGCCGATGTGCCGCGGCGTGCTTCTCAAAATCGTGCACGTGAGGCTTCAAGTGCCGAGGTGAGGTTCAGGGGGAGGGGGAGGCAAGAGGCAGCTGCCGACGCCGCGGCCTTATCAGCGTCTACAAATGTGCACGTGTCGTTGTGTAAAATGGGGTATGCGGAAGCACGCGCTGTTGTGCCCATCATCTATTCCAACGGTAGTGAAAAAAGGGGGAAGAGGGGCAGCACAACTGCGTGCGTGCGAGGAAGCTGCGGGGATGCGACAGAGACGAGGAAGGAGACAATATGGCAACTGCATGACCGCAACAGCAGCGGAGAATGGGCGGGACGCAAGCAGCGCAGAGATCGCCGCGAGGGCCGCCGCAGCGACTGCTCTCTCACTTGATGTAGCAGAGAGACGCACGCGAGCAGCTGCATGTTCGCTGCGGTTGTGAAGCGCGCGCGCGGAAGGAGAGAACCCGCTGGCCTTCGCGGAGCAGTGCTGTTTTGTGTGGCAATCGTTTCCAAAGTGCAGAGCAGAAGCCGCTGAAGGCAGCCGAAGCAGAGAGAACACACACGGTACAGCAGGAGGCAAGAAGCGAATAGCAACGCAGGGAGTGCGTGGCTGAGAAAACGGGGTCTTGGCCGCACATCTCGGATACGCGGAAGTGGGAAGATGTACACCGAGAGAGCGTGCAATCACCACCACCTTCTCCGCTAAGATACGGAAGGTAAGGCAAGTGAAGAGGGCGAAGAGGAAGCGGTGGGAACTGAGCGGCAAGTCGAATGCCAACACAACCGCGCAGCGCCGTGCGTCAGGTTTTCTTTTTGGCAATCAGCCGCATATGTACAGGTCACCGGTCCACCTCCACGCCTCCACACTGGCAGCAGCGTGCTGGCCGTCTAGCGTTGCACGCAGTGACGCGCGGTGCCACGCGGCGAAGCTGTGACTTGTGCTGAAGGGTACCCAGAAGGCGTCGTTGTAGGAGTGAAGAGCGTGCGAGCGCACGCTTGACACATCAACCCACACGCAGTCCGCAGCAAGCTCAGGCCTCACGGCCCCTGCCGCGTGCGTCGGCCAGATGAGATGCTCGAGGTAGTCGTGGCTGCAGAGACGTGCCAATGCTGCCTCGCGAGCGTCGCCGCGCTCATCTAAGCTATCATCAGGTGCTTGATCGTGCCTGGTAGTGGGGTCTGTGCTGGAACCGAGCTCCAGTTGAACGTCGATGGCGGGGGTGGCTGCCCTGAGCCACGTTGCCTCGACAGAATGCGGCAAACACGAACACCAGAGACCGTTCTGCAAAATGTAGTGCGTTGTCTCCGCGGCTACAGTGCCGTGACTGTGAACCTGCAGAGGCTCCCGCTCCGACAGGGAGCTCAGCCGAGCCAGTGAACTACTTGGCAGCGGGTTGCGCAGGAGCAGCAAGAAAAGGCAGGTTTCATGCAGAAAGGAGGCATTCATGAGAAAGGACAGGTGCGGCGCGGCGGGGTGAGCAAACGGAGGCGGGTCTCCCGGTGGTGCCGCGGGATGCGGTGGTGCGCGATCGCGGGGCCGATCTTCTAGTTTCGTTTGCGGAGAGTCACCGTCAGCCTCTTCGGCGAAGGACGCCGGTGCCCAGGCAAGCTTCGACAGGTTTGTTTGTAGTGAGCGAAGGTGATGCAATGCCTGTAATGGACGCGATGAAGCGTGAAACCAGGACAGAGACGCATCACTCTGGTGGTGATGCAGCAGCCATTGGCGTTCGTGGACACGAGCGAAAAGTCGGCGCAGACGTCGGGTAAGGAGGAGCCGGTCGGTACACCTGTGGCCTCGCTGCATGTCGCCACGCAACAAAAAGCATAGCACGCACGCGCACGCAAGGGCACATCCAGAAAAAAGGATATGTGAAAGACAGTCGCGGCGACCCGCATTATGTGAGGCACACGCCTGCGACGTCTCTCTGTGCGTGCGTGAACGTCTCTGTGCGGATCACGCGTTCCTGAGCGCCGGAAGTCTGTAATCGAGCAAGCGCCATCTACGGACTGTGCAGCACAGATGTTGCATCGAGACATGTATATGCGTAGATATATATGTATAGTGCGAGCGAGAGAAAGTCAGATATAGAACAGAGGGCGCACGCCGGAGATCCAACAAACCTCCTCTCTCTGCCCGAGAAGCCTTGTTGGCGCAACTGGTCAGCACCTCGCAATACACACTCAAGAGCGCGTGATGGTGTCGTTCGTCTCCTCCGGAGACACGGCCCAGATGGATTTGACGTACTTGTGAGTGCGGTGGGCCACCGTCGATGAGGCAGAGCAGGAGAAACTCGGAATGCTCCCTCTTCCACGGGGTTGGCATCACGCCCCTCCCGTACCTCTCGTCGTCCGTCCCACCCTCCGTCTTGCCTCGCGCTCGGTAGTCGTTTGCTCTTGAAACGGTTTTTTTTTCTATGTTGGTTCAGGATCTTTATTACTCAACAGAGGCGCCAGCAACTGCGACTAGCGGAGCGAAACAGAAATGCGTACATGCGCACACGAGCCAGTATGCCACGCCTCTGTGTTGGTGTTCTTCTTCGTCTCGACCTGACGACGCCGGACTTCGCCGAGTGCAGACACGCGACTACGCAGTAGTGAAACGAAAGGAAGACGTGGAAAACCCGGCAGAGAGGGGTACGTGTGCGAGGAGCAGTGCGAGAGCCCCGGAAAGACCGGAAACGACGCACAGATGCCAATGGCGTAGGCACTAGGTGCTCGAAAGTGACTTCGTCGTGTGCGGCGCGCGCGACGCTGCCGCAGCTAGCTCCTGCACCGTGGGCACCATCGGGAAGTCTGGATCCTCTTCCTCCGCCTGGAGAAAGCCTTCACCGCTCGTTACCAGCATGGAGATGAAGGCGTCCCCGGGCAGGACCGGGATCAGATCGGCGTCACTCGACGAGACGCGCCGCGGCAGACGGTGCTCCTTTTGAAGTGCAAGGTGCGCCTCTAGCGCAGCGCGATTGTTCTGCTTGCCGTCAACGTCGCACTCGTCCCCGTACGGGCAGCGGTCGCTGCACACAGCACGTCTGACCATGTTCACCACACGAATCAGGTCGTACTCGTCGTGCAAGTCAGGTCGCCGCAGCACACTGGCGCGGAAATCGAAGTTGTGATGGGTCCTGAGGTGCTGGAGGACGTCCTCGCCGCTGTAGTCACAGTAAAGGCAAACACACTCCAAGTTCCAGTCCTCGTCCTCGTCCACCTCCTCGTCCTCGATATCGTTCCACTCCGAGTCGGTGACCTCCTCATCCGCGTCGCCTCGCCCTAGCCCTTGCGGCGCAGGAGAGGAGGGCGCACACGTGGCTGGCATAGCCGTCGCCGCGAGCGCCTTGTTACCCGGCCCAGTGGGCGCAGAGATGCCCGTTACGCACCACGGCGCCATGCTAGGAATCGTGTGCGGGTTCCAGTGCTGGTGCCCAGCCAGGCGCATATGGCGAACCAGGGTCTCCGCACTGTCCGATGCGGTGCCCTCACCGCAGACGGGGCACACCCACTGCGCAGGAGAAGTCACATGGCTGTGCAGCAGTGTCGACAGGTGCTCCAGCAGCCGAGGGAGATCGACCACGTTGTCAAAGTGAAGGCAGTGCACCTGGTGCTCGGCAATGAGGTGCTGCATCAGCGCGTCCTGCCCTCGTACGTGCTGGCTGCATAAGATGCAGCCAAACTCGGCCACATCCTGCTGCTGCAAGCGCTGCAGTATTTTCTTGCACGACTCTTTGAGGCCCTCCGTCATGGCGACCTGTCAGCGACAAAAAAAAAAAAGAGAGGCGCCACGAAGGCAAAAGGCTCGCACATAAGACACGAATACGGTGCCTGCGGGAGGGCGAGGAGAGTGTGGTGGGAGAGAGATGATGAAAGCTGTCGGCACGTGATCAGAGAGGCTGTCCGTACAAAGGCGATGTGGCGCTGCCGCGTACGACAGCGTCGCTCGCTCCTAAAGTACATGATGTGCGACCAGATGAGCAAGTGGGAAAGCCGAGAGCAGCAAGAGAAGACAGAGCGAGAAACATGAGGAGAGCAAGGTGGCGAGGGAGCGGATTGGCACTCGACGTACGAGAAGAATAAACGCGCCAGAACGCTGAGGAAGATGTACCCAGTGAGATGGGCACAACAGGAATCAACCTGATCGCTGGACCACCCCCAATGAGTGCCGAGCAAGAAAGGCATCATGACGGAAAGAAAAGCAAAGGAGAGCACGGGGCACCGCGTTGCCACGGCCGCAGCGCAAGACGAAACAGCACATACGCCTCCATAATTTGACTTTTCTACAAGTCCTGATAGGGATACACAGAGAGGGAGTGGGGGGGGGGCGGAGAGAGAGAGGAACGTTCTTGTAAAGATCAAGGGAGGCAGGGCAGGGCACACCACGCCAGTCTCACCACAACACAGACATGCGAGGAGGAGACGCATTATATATTGTACCGTCATCAGCTCTGTTCAGCGGCGAAACGCGACTGTGCAGTAAGTCACTCAGTGTCCGTTTCAGTTGCCGAGTCTCCTCTCGCAGATGTGAGCGCAGCTCATCGATCCCCAAAAGCATGTGTGCCGCTACGCGCGCCCGCTCCTCACGCAGGATGCTGTCGCCGCGCCCGCTGCGTGCTTCGCTGTAGGCGAGCATCTCGCGGTGGCGCTCGTCAGTCTGCGACAGCGCCCTTGATCGACCTTCCCGTGGTGAGAAGGGCAACACTGTGCCGCCGCTGCATGCTGACACAAACAAGGGTTGAGAAGGCGACTGACCTGGCGTGCGTGCCCGCGGTGATGTACTGGGAAAAGAGTGCCTAGAAGAGTCATACCAGCTCCTTGGAATGGCCACCTCTCCCGCGGAGGAGGAGGATGGTGCGGGGGGCGCGTTGTACGAGTCGCTCAGGTGACGTCTCATCGGCTTCACATACGCAGCCTGTGGCCCTAGCGCAGCGAGAGCGGCTAAATGAACGGACGTGCTTGTCGCGTTGCGCGCTGCGTCTTGACGGTGCATCTGAGTCTCCACTGGAGGGGACAAGATCTGCATACGAAAGCGGTGTGACTTCACACAGCGGAATGCTGCCGCTCTGTCCGCGGACCGTACATGATGGAAACCTTCCGCCTCATCACCGATATGAGTTGCCCTCTCTGATTTTGTCGGGTGTGTCGCATGTACCAGTGGACTGTCGTTCTTGCACAGCAGCGACGGCACCCCAAAGCGAGGCCTCGCCGTCTCGGGATGCTGGCGGCTTTGCGAAACTGCCCAGCGGTTGGCGGCGACACGGATCGGCGAGGTCGATTTCGATGAGTTGAGAGGTGGCGAACCCGCCAAGAACGATGCACCTGTACAAGAAGTCGCACAGTCGGCTTTTCTGTCGTGCACCGAGAGTAGCTGCGACGCGTCCAGAGG
Source organism: Leishmania donovani (assembly GCF_000227135.1). NCBI lineage: Eukaryota > Euglenozoa > Kinetoplastea > Trypanosomatida > Trypanosomatidae > Leishmania > Leishmania donovani. The sequence goes on along the minus strand of NC_018257.1, from coordinate 709,251 downwards.
GTCGGAAATCGCCGCGACGACCTCGTTGAACAGCTGGCGGAACACATAGACTTGGCAGAAGGGTGAAAGCTGGGTGCAATCCTCTAGCACGTCCCACTGGCACTGCACATCTCTGTAGATGTAGGCAGCAGAAAATGGCTGAAGACAGCCCCGACGCGTTAAATGTGCGACGTCATCAAAGCAGCGCGACGCGACGCTCAGGAAACGATCCAGCGTTGTTGTGCGTGGATTGTAGCGAAGCGCGAGGTTCACCTTCTCGCCGTGAACGTCGGAGGCCACAAACACGGGGAACTCCATTCGATTATCATGCCCGCCTATGCCGTCTGTATGTGGAGGAAAGGAGAGGGGAAGGCGTAAACAACGCGCGGGGCGTTTCTCGCAAGAACAAGGATGAATAGCAAGCCGGTGGTTGGAAACAAACGAACGAAAAGAAGCTGAAGACAGCTGCTGCACACTTCTACTCTATGTGTGTGTGTGTGTGTGTGTGTGTGTGTGTGTGTGTGCTTGTGTGTGTGGGCTGTCCGATGATGATAACGATGGAGCTCAACACTGAACGGAAATCGGCACTCGTGGCGTTTGCTCCTGTGCGCGCCTCCGTAGAAACTGAAGACGTTGGGGGACAGAACGCGCGCCAAGGCGGAAGGAGGATCTAAGCGAGAGAATCGAGAGCGACAACAGTGCACTCGTCACGCGACTCCTCCTAATCCCTCCCGTCGCCCCATCGTTCCCTCTCCCTTTTCTGCCTCCTTCTATGTCTGTGGCTTGCTGATCCGCAGCAGTGTGGCTGACAACGAGGGACAACAACCACAATAGCAATACGCCTCACTCAGGCGAAGTACGCACCCACCAAAAAAAAAGAAAAAGAAGAGAGAAAGACGAGAGAATACAATCAATAAATACATATAGATACGTATGTTTATGTGCTATATATGTATTCACATAAAAATAGAGAGAAATGTATCAGCGAAGTGGATAAGAGTTGACGGACAGCGCGACGAGGAACGGCGGTGGAGCACACGAGTTGGAGGTAAGGACAAGACAGAGACAGGAGCCACACATACACACACACGTGCATGTGCACACATATACAAGAGACAGCGAAGGAAAGCGCAGAATAGGAAGCGCGGAAGTCAGTGGCAGGAAGGACCAGCAGAAGGGAGGGGAGTGCAGAACGTGAAGGCACGAGAAAAAAAAAGATCCGTGAGAAAGTGAGCGACTGAGCGAAAGAGTGAGACAGCAATGGATGAAGAAGGAGGGCGGGTGTGGAGGGTCAGCCAAGTCAACCGAAAGACCGCGAATGTCGAGTGATGAGAGAAAGCCGAACACACATGAATGGTGCGGGCGGGAGAGCTGACGCAAGGGGAGGAAGGCCGATGATGCCCATCAAATCGCAAAGAGCAAAAACATACCACCACGGATAACGAGAGAGAAAAGAACCACAGAAGGGGTGGAGACCTCACCGGCTACGTGATACGGTGGCGCGGGAAAGCAAGGTAAGGCGATGGGCGGCCAAACGCGTTTGGGTGAACGTCCTTGTAGCGCACCGCTCCTTTCGGAACACAAACACACACAACCGCACACAGGCACGCTCCGGCTCCTTGTTGAGGGCTGCAAGTGAGTCCCCGGAACGAAGAAGACCAGCCGAAAAAGGGAAAACAAAATGCGCGGAAAGAGGAACGCTTGCGCGCCGCGATTTGCTGTCAGCGCCCCTCTCCTCCCTCCCTTTTCAGACGTCCGCTGCAGCTTCACCTTTTCTTTTTTTTTCGTTTGTGTTTGGGGCCGGATGACAACATGGTCGGCACTTCGAAACGCGGCACGACGCTCTGTAGCGGGGGCATAAGTATGCACAGGGAGCCCAGCGCGTTAGACAGCAGCGCAGTGCCGCGTGCGGATGCGCGTGAGGGGAGCAGAGAAAGAGATAGAGGGAGATGTGGGGGCAGAGTGGCATAAGAAGGATACCTTAGTCATACAAGGCGACCCTCGAATCGGGTAGGTGCGCCTGCGACGGTGACGCGCGAGATCCTCTCACCGGTGGTGTACCTGCACGCTGCAACAGCGCCTCAGGTCAGCAAGGAGGAAGGCGCGGGGTCATGAGCGACACGCGATAGCAAACGGGGAGCGCTGGAAAGCCAAATCGATCCCTCCTACCCTCACTCTGTCACCATCGATGCGCACAGACTACCTGCGCGCCCACCAGCAAGGAGCTTTTCACACAAGTGCGGAAAAGGGGTGCACTCTGGCGCTGCTGAGACTTCGATGGCTCTCCTTTCTCCCCTTCGACTCACCTTCCACCCCACACACAGCCAGAGCGCTTCTATCAGAGAACACGCTTTCCGGACGAGTTTCATCAACGTGGAGGTGATGGCAGCGCTGGCCGGTATCGGCTGACGGTCAAGTCGCATGCGCATACACGCAGCGATCCAGAAAAGCGAGAGCGACACGCACGAGAGACTGGCAGCACACGGTAGGGCAATAATAGGGCAGAAAAAGAGAAAAGCAGGCGAGGGAAGAGCACCAGCATGCACACATGACCGGACGCACAGTCCAGCAAGCACACGTACATGCGGCGAGGCCTCACAGCACGCATCGACACAAAGTGAAAGGGCAGTAAACAAAACCGTCGGCAGGAAAGCGAGAAACGCACGTGCAGTAGGGCGCATCGATGCACAGCGACGACGGCAGTGATGAGCGCGGCGACGGAAGAAAGGAAAAAGGCGACGATCCTGCACCTTAGTCGCCCGTCAGGGCATCCTCGTCGAGCTGAACCTCGGGCTCGAGCAGCGTGCGGATTTGCTCGACCGTGGCGCTGACATCGTTGCTCTTCCCCATTCCACGCGCGCTAGCCAGGAGCCCACCAACCGTCTTGCGCTGCTCTTCCAAAATGGAGATGCGGGCCGCCAGAACCGATACCAGCAAATGATCGTTTCTGACCTCCATCTGCTGCTCCGACGTCAGAGTGCGGTCCTCGGCTTTGCCGTACTTGGACGGCGTTAGCGTCAGTGTCGCCATCATCAGCTTGCGCAAACAGTTCCGGTCCATCTCCTCAAGCTGCTGCTTCTTGGCGAGGATCTCTAGGTCGCGCTGGTGGCTACGCAGCAGCTTGCAGTGCTCGCGCAATGACTCCACCTCGGCCTGCTGCTCCTTGTATGCAATTTGGTAGGTGGCCAACTCGAGTTCGTAACGACTGCGCTTCGCCTGCAACTCCGCCTTGATCACATCTGCCTCTGCTTGCGCGTGGGCGATGGAGCCCTCGATGATCCTAAACTCCTGCGCACGGCACTCCTCCTCGACAGCTTTGATGCCGAGCAAGGCCTCCGTCATGATCGCTCGCCTGTCCTCCAGCTCATCCCGCATGACGCGCACCACCCACCGCTCCCGCTCAGCACTTTTCCAGCCGTTGTAGACCTCGTCGAACTTCCACTTAAGGTCCTGCACGTGCTCCGTCATCACGCGACACTGATCGTGGGCATGGTCGAACGCGTCCTCCATCTTGTTGCACGCCTTTGCAATCTCTGTGTACACTGCCGACTCCTTTTCGTACGCCTCCTCGGCTTCCCGAACTGGTCGAATGTCCTCCTCGTTCAGGATCACCACGTTGTCGGGGGCCGCGGCGGAGAGTCTCCGCACCTCAGCCGCTGTTGCTTCGGCAGACGCGTTGCCGTTTTGCTCAGCACCGGTGGTGTCACCGTGGGCCCTGGCGCTGGACAGGTGAAGCGCCTCGGCACTTGTCACGAACGTCGGCGGCGCCGCCCGCACCAGCTTCGTCTCGCACTCTTGGAGGCTTTGTCGGGCTGCTATCAGGGACTTGCTCGAATTCTGAAGCGAGGTGAAGGTGCGGCCAATGGACTGTATCAGAGCGGACTTCTGCTTCACCTCGATTCGCGTTTTCTCTGAGAAGCTCAGGAAGGCGTACTTGGCAGAGCTCAGGTCCGCAATAAGCGATGGTACGTTGGCCATGAGTACCTCCGCGTAGAACATGAGCCGCGACTCGTCCGTCTCCGGCAACGCCGTTGACACAGACATCTCACTGCGCGGCGAACTCATGGTCGACATGTTGCTGAAATGATAAGAATAGAGGTTATGCGAAACAAACACCGGGCGGAAAAGGGTGCGCGACGACGTTCTTCCGAGCCCTTTTTAGATTATCGGCTAACGCCCACAGCGTGCACCAAAGGACTCGCGAACGACAACGGGCCAAATCCACGTACACGGTGGCAGTAAAACGGAGCCGCACGAAGGGGTAAGCATAACTCGAAGTGAGGAAAGACCGCTCCCTTGGGTGGGGGCTACTGCTGGGGAGCAAAAGCCACAAGGGCGAGAGCAGACGGGTGGGGTCAGGAAAGGGGAGGACGGAGGGGGCATGGTAGAGTGTGCCGGGCAGGATGGCCGGAGGAAGGAAACACGAGAGAGGTGGGGGGGACGATGGTGGCAGTCTAGCCTTGGCACCGCATAGGCTCTCGTCTTGAAGCGCTTGCAGACGTCTTCCACCGACACACCGGCACACGAGAGAGAGACTAGGTGACAGTCACGAAGCAGAAGACCTCGTGATCAACTGTGGAGCAGCCCTTCGCAGAGCACGGGGTAAGAAAGCCGAATTTCCAATGGTGAGCATTATGGAGAGGTCTTCACCAGAGTATGGAAGGGGGTGCTTACTTTAGTCACCTGGCCGCTTTCTCTTTTTTTTTTGATTGTAAAGCTGCACTCACGTGAGTGAGGAAGGTTCGAAAACGCAGCTAGAGAGAAATCGGGAAAAACTCAAACAGCACTACCTGCAGCGTCGCATACCCGCGCACGCATGCGGTTCAGCTCTGCGAAGTCTCCGCCCTCTCCAGGGGCCGCGAGACGGCACGTGTGAGCCACTGGGAGAACAGCGAAGAGTCCTCCTCGCATTCGAAACGCACATCCGCGGTGAAGAAGGGCACTGGCGACGCCATGAACGTCATCAAGCGCGCCGGCGAAATATCTGGATGTGCAAAGGTGATCCACGTCGCGTGCAGCAAGTGGCGCCGGCACCACATTTTGCCGTTTCTGCTGGTGCCACCGGCGCCGCTGACGTCGTCGTCGATGGGGAGAAACGGGTCATCTTCCCGCCGAACGCGCTCGAGGTACACCGCGTCCGACACTGCGGTGGCACCGCCCTCTCTTCCAGGTGTCACCGTCGTGTAGAGCTTGTCGCCCAACACCGGGTAACCGACAGCGGCGCAGTGCAGGCGAATCTGGTGGCTTCGACCGGTGAGAAGCTCCACCTGCACGCATGTCAGTCCCAGCTTCCTGTTGCTCGCCAAGACGCGAATGCGAGTTACAGCCAACTTGCCCCACCGCATCTGCTGCTCCTTGGGCGGTTTCGGCAAAGATGCTGCTGCGTGCGAGAAGAGTATCTCTTTCATCGGTTCACAGCACATTTTCAGCTTCTTTAATTGCGTGTGTTGCGCCTCCCATGAGTGCGTGGGGTGCTTCGCCATGCAGTCCATGTAGTTCACCACAACAAAGGTGTGGTCCTCTGGGGCAGCACCTCGAAGCACCGCCGTGTAGGTCTTGTGCACTGATTGCGCCTTGAGCCGAACCAACTCGTCGAAAGTGTCGGAACTGAGCGCCACGGCGTGGCCACGCTCGCGCAGTCGCGACTCCACTGCGTCCGTACAGCCTTTCGTCTGCGCCTCCAGTCTCGACGCCAAAGTTCTTGCGCTGAAGCTGTTCTTTGCAAGCACCACAACACCCGAGGTTTCCTTGTCCAGCCGCTGGACTGTGAAAAGATCGAGGGGGCTTCGCTGCTGCACTGTTGGTGTCTCGGACAACGGCACAGAGGCGCACGGCGCTGAGCCGGCCGCGGAAGTCATGTGCGAGCCGTCCTCCAGGCGCCGTCGGGAAGGAGATGAAGTAGCAATTTCAGCGCCTTTGCCACACGCGTCCATCGCGGTCGAGCCCTCAGCTCGCACTGAGGCCTCAGCAATTTTACCAGCGTGAGTGAGTGTGTCAGACACCTTCTCCGTGTCCTCATGTGTTGTGGCGAAGCTTGTACGCGTGGAGGCCGTGTAAAACGCAGCAGCGCCACGGCGTCGCAGAACCTCCACCAGCGTGTTCTCGCAGTAGCGACCCCCCTCCGCGACCGGCAGGTTACCGTTCTTGGTAACAACCATCAGCGTCGAGTCTTCGTAGAGGACCTCAATGTGCTTGCTGTCCACAGGCGGCTCGAAGGAGCGCGGCGGGGCAAAGCGAAGCATGTCGCCCTGCCGGAGCACATAGGACCCATCAGTGAGTGTCTCCCCATTGACGCTGATGTCACCGGCTGCGATGTGCTGACGCCACTGCGTCTCCGCTAGATAGGTAAATTTCGTGGATAGATATGCGAGTAGGGACTCGTCGGGGTCGCGCCTTGGACGGCAGTAGCGCAGCTCGCGTGGCATCGGGACCTCGAGATACACCGACGAAAAGCCACGAACGCATATATACTCACGCAGAGGGGAGCTTGATAGGCACCACTCCGCCTCAGCGTATGTACCTTCTGCGGCCGCGCTGCGCAGGGAGAAGGTGAATCCGACCAGCACCACTAGGCAACAACGAGAAGGCGATGCCGCGTAAGGAAGCGAGAAAGGTGGAGTTGAATGCAAGGGGAGGTGTGACAGTTGAATAGAGCATGTGGCGAGCAGCTGAAGGAGGAAAGAAGTCACAGAAACAGCGAAACTTGTACTCTGTCAGCTACTGCTTGCGTGTTTTGTTTCGCTTTGTGGAAGCAGTGGACGACGACATAACTGCTATCATTTTTTTTTTTGCTCCAGCGCAGCTTCTCCGAGCATGGGTAGTCCATCGCCCCGCAACAGCACGTATCTGGGGCCTTGGACACCCGCCTTCCTCGGCCACGACAGACCTCTGGCAACGCGTTGTTACTTTTTTTTCTTTTCGGGGCGAAGGGAGACAAGATTCGATTTATGCTTGCGTCTTTACACATCCAACGCGCAGTGGCACCGCACTTGCCTGCATGTTGTTTCTACGCGTGTATATGTGTGAGAGAGAGCAGCACGAGGGATGGGGGGAATGCGGCAAGTATGATCGTGAAGGCCGGCTGTTGGCCGAGAAGGAAGACAGGCGACGGAGCTTGTTTTGATGTTTCTGTTGAGGAAGTGTTAAGTGTACCACATCGCCGGGCGAAGAAACATGAAACATACAACCCACCGGCGTACCCACAAGGCAAGGCAAAGGGAGCATGCAACGCGTCCACTAATCAGTGATGCATTATGAGAGAGAAGGGGAGTGATCCATGAGCGGATCGGCAGTGCGACCTCGCGCCTCCTCGACAGTGTCCCTCCCTTGCGCAGCGTACCACAAAGCAGGACAACATTGCTCTGCGGCGCATAGGAGACGCCATGTCACTCAGCTCTAGTGCATAAAATAGCGAGTCGCAGAAGGAGTGCCGACGCGGCTCCATAACCTCCTGACGCTCCAGCGTAAGCGGGCTGTTAAAATAGTCGCTGTCGCCGCGTCGAAGACGACTGGATGTCCGGAGCTGAAGAGGGGTCGTAGCAACCGCCAAGCCATGCGCCCGGCTACCACCCGGTGTCTGCTCTAAGCTCGCACAGCTGCTTCTAATGAAAAGTGGGGTGGCGCGCCCGCTGTTGCTGGCGCTCAACTACACCGCAGACGCCTCCCCCTGCAGGCGGAGAGCGGTGGCCTGATTGCCACGGTACTCTCTCGATGGAATCAGGTGAAGATCGAACGGCGTTAACGGCACCCCGATCGACACACCATCACCCCGGTAGCGACCACCCACTTGGCCCGGGCTCGTCTCGTTTACACAGGGTTCGAGGAATTGCGACAGCCGCTGGTCCACTGCTGAGCTCGACGATGACACAGAGCCACGGTCTAGAGCAGAAAATGAAGACGACGCGTCAGAGATCCGTGCGCCATCTGTATCTCCGTCGCCCTTGCCAAGCCTGCCCCGTGACGACGGTGCCGAGGAGCACGATGCCGAAGTATCACGGATTTTGCGGTTCTCAAAAGCAAGTCTGTTCCTTGCATCCTTATGGCGCAGCTGGTGACCCATCATCCCTGGCGAGCTCGCCGGCGGTGCTTGAGACGCGGAGGACGACTTCGTGCTCGTGCGTGCCGGCTTCCCGGCGCCGCTATGTAGCGCCGCTGGCGGGGCCGCGTCGAGCGTGGCGTCTGGTGAAGAGCTTCTGTTTGGCGTCTGCCACATCCGCTGCGGCAACCCGGCGACCAAAGACCCCAGCGCGGTAGTCGTGAAAACCGCTGTCTCAGGCTCGGAAGCGCGAGACGGCGTGTTAACGCCGCTGGAAGAGCTGCACCTGTCTAGATGTTCCTCAGCAAGCACAGACGCTGACGCTACAACGGTTGATGAGGCTTTGAGAGGCGCTGGCGTCGCACTGCCATTGGCTGTCGATACAGGTGTGTGAAGCCCTGCGTTGTTCACCTCCATAGTGAAAAGTGGAGTACCGACCGCCCCTTGCGCAGCAGCCGTGTGATCCAGCGGTGTTTCGTTAGCGCCTGGCCGAATCTTGCTCGTCTTGGATTTCGCGGGCAGCTGCGGCGGCAGCGCATTCAACCTTTCGTGAGACGAGACTTCGGAGGACGTAGTATCTTCCAAGTACATAGGGACCGCAATCGGCCCTGCCATAGTCGGCCTGATATTAGCGAACTTGTGGTCGGCCTTCGAGCTCTCGTTCGCCGCGGCTATGCTATTCGGCGCCTCGGCGGCGCTCCCAATGCCGCTCCGTAGCCACCGCGCACCTTCATCCAGCAGAAGCGAGGCAGAGGTGCGACGGAGAGGAGCTGCTGTGTGATCCATCACGGACGGATCGCTCTGCATGATGTAGCACGGTGAGTGCGACTCAGCCGCCTCAGGGCACGCTGTTGTCCGGTCTAACTCATCGTCCTCGACGACAATTGTCAGCTCCTCGTCCTCCTCCTGCCTGTCCCCCATGCCAGAGGCCACAGCTGAAGGTGGTTGCGGGCGAGTTTGCGTGCTGGCGTGCTCGTCGGCTGCGGGAAGGGGTCCGGGTAAAGAGGGAAAGGCTTTGCTCGGATACGTGCGGCAAGGGGTGCTCAGCCGTAACGCCGCCGCTGTCTCCGCGGCGGTTCGAAAGCCGCCTCGTCTCCCCTCTGACTGCTCCTTTAGCGGCAGGTGCGGCGAGCCACTGCACAGTGACTTCAGAGAAGCCACCGCTTCTGCGGAGAAGGTAGGTGTCTCCCAGGCCGACGCACACTGATCCGCCGTACTGGAGAGCAACATCTCTTGTCCAGGTCTGCTCGCAGGTGAGGTGACGAGGAGCGGCTCGCCTCCGAGTTGCTGAAAGGTCACTGGCTTCTGGGGCATTCGCAGGGCACCAGCATAATCTCCCAGCTGAGCAGCGTCGGCAGGTGCTTGCACCGTAGCGCCGCGGCTGCGAAACCACGCAAGCCACGATGTCCTCTCCTCGGGTGACTTGGCCAGCGCTTCGAAGACTACCGGGTGCCCAGCGCACAGCTCCAGCTCCCGTCGAGGCGTAGCGCGCGAGGCAGCCAAGTCGCTCATCGGACCCACAGACACCACGCCACCGCCGAGTGGCTGCAAGCTCTTGTACTGGGCAAAACTCTCGACCAGGTATGTCACTCGCAACAGATTCTCGTGTGCGACACTTGGGCAGACAGAGGTGCGACGCATATCTAGCGAAACGGTGCGCTTTTCATTTCCAAAGACTTGCCGCAGCCGTTGCCACAGGCGTAGCCGGTGCCGCGAGAAACGGACAACGTGGCTCCTCCCTGCCGACGTGCTTACCCTAAGGTAGTACCTCAGGTACCGCGATGCCTCTCCCCACGGGCGGCAGTACAAATACCCGCTGCCAGGAACCCTGCTCGAGCCACGACGTGAGCTCGCAGCTAGTGTCCCTCCCACTTCCTGCGACGCCGCCACGGTATCAGTGAGCGGCGACGGCGAGTTTTCACCCGTGAAGGATCCCGTCTTTCGCCGTTGCTCTCCTGTCTGCGGCCCCGCAGGTGTCGAAGGGACGAGCCAGTGGGCCCCAAAAGCCCACGCCGACGAGAACGCAGAGTCGCCTCGCGGCGAGCATGGCGTTGCCGGCGCCCCTCGCAAGGAGGCCTCGCATGACGCGATGTGCACGGAGACGCAAGACGGCGAAGCGCACCGCTGCAGTGCACCAGAAGAGAGCGGAGCTGCCTGCGGGCCACTTGCAGAAGCAGCGAAAGGGATGTCATCACCGACAGACCACGCGGGCACTTGCGAAAAAGACGCGGATGCGCCAGTGCTGCTCTGGTGAGGGGAGTGATAACTCGGCTGCCGGCGACCAAGTTCGGCGCCGGTAGCAAAGCTGGTCAGCAGCTCCACTATCTGCTCCGCGTGTCGCGTCGACGCGAAGGCCAAGAAAATGCGGCGGCCGCCTCGCAGAGTGAAGATGACGCCGACAGGACCCCACAGCTCGTAGCGCCACTGCAGAGTCAGTCCCATCTCCGAGCCGCTACTGCGATGATGGCGGCGCTGCGCAAGAACCCACTTCGCACGATCGTCGCGAGCCGTCGTGTCGACTCTGTCCCGTCCGCTGATTGAGTGGCCCCTCGCGTCAAAAACAAGCGTTACGGGCTTCTGGAAACAGTGGCGACGTACGGAGTGGATATCCTGCATCGGGATCTCTTGTTTGCGGGATTGTGCAGGAAGCGCCGATCCCTCACAGCGTCGGTTGGCGAGAAGGGAATCTCGGGGAACGATGTCAGCACCAATGTAGCGGGTGCTCACGCAGTCTGATGGGAGGCGGCCTGGGCCTTGTTGCCACGTGAGCACGTGCCGGCGAGCGGCACCAACGTCGACAAGCTGCGCATCCTCCAGCACAAGAGCGTCGCCGCAGCGGGATAGTGTCCGGAAGCACGTCCAGGAGCCGCAGGACGACTCGAAGGCGGTGCAGTCGCGCGGGTGTACTCGGCCCTCACTACAAGCCACGGGCGCGCGGCTGTCGGGGGGGTACTCCGACGCGGCACGGCCGACAGGAAGACGCGCTAGCAACTCGCTGTTGCTGGGGATCCACTCCAGCACGTCGAAAGAGAGGAGCGGTGCTGACGTTGGCAACGGTGAGAAGCGCGCCTGTCGCTTCGGCTCGCCGAGCGATCGCTCCGCGTGCATAGATGGGCACCGTATCGGACACTAAGCAGGTCAGCGTCGAGATGCTCAACAACGCGGCTCTTTGTGTAGCGTTTTTTTTTTTTCGTCGGTGTTGATGTCTCCTTGTATGTTGCGTACCACTCCCCCTAGCCGAGCAAGGGAAAAGGCGGGAGAACGGGGTCTGTTGAGTACTGGGACGTGCGCGCCCGGGCGTGCGTTTGTCCGCGTCGGTAGATCGGCTAGACGAGTGGAGGCGTCACAGATGCGTGTAACTGGCAACAGCAAGTCTTAGAGTAAGCTGAAAGGCCGCCAAGAGAAGAAAACAAGGCATAGAAGTGCACCACGACCAAGGGGGCCGTGTATGCACAGAGTATCTTGGTAGACGCGTCGATATGTATCCGTGTGGGCCTAGCGCGCGCCCGGTGCACAGAAGTGGAACGTGACTGTTCACTAGCGATGGAGCCCCCCCCCCCGACAGACGGCACGCTCGGTGGAGAGGTGAGAGAGATGGTATAGAGAGAGAGAAAAGCCCGGCGAGTTAACGGTCAAAATCCAACAAGACGATGCAGGGATCGGGGTTTCCACTTCTTCTGTCGATCTGCGCGCGGGGCGCCTGTAGCTGTACGGCTGGATGGAATGGGGCAGCGACGCGACGATATGAGTGATCCGAGCCGAGAAAAGCTAAAACCAAAGAAGAGTAAGCGAATTATGCACACAAATGATGCCCCTTCGCCCGCTTTACGGGCGCACTGCCTTTCCGTACTTCGACTCCCTAACCGTCACACTAAAAAGCATAAGCATCGACTTGCACACGCAGTCGACACACAAGCGCTTGTATGCACGCAACGGCACGTATCGCTCGGTCACAGAGCGACGCGGGGAGGGAATGCACCCGACAAAACGAAAAGACGGACGACGAAGAAAAAAAGGGAGCAGAGAGCAGCGCGGAGGCAAACGGATACTAACACCGTCAAGCGTATGAGTCGACGCTCGATTTCGCCGCGTACGCATCCGACAGTAGCCGCAGCGAAGGGGTTGGTGTGGTAGCGTGGAAGCTACAAGAAAAAAGGGAGATACCTTCAATGTGTTGCAAAACCACTCACGGAAGCTCACAATGTACGTGCGTGCTCCAGTGTATGCGTGTAGGAACAGCGAAGCGAAGGTCAGGAGTACACAGTGGCATTGCCGAGCCCGCGAGATCAGAAAAAAGAGAGCGAAATGGAGAGGTGGTTGTGCAGAAGAGGACTGTGTGCGTGTGTTTGTATGCACTCAAAGCCGTGCTGCACGCTGCCGACTGTGCCCACACACATACCCGCAGTGGGCAGCAGAAGAAGCAGAACCAGTCAGAGAGACGCTGTCGCCCTCGACCTCCCTCCCCCTCCGCTTGCGCGGCTGCCTGACCGATCCGCGAAACCATCTTATCGAAGAAATCTGAAGCACCACAGCACTCGGAGCAGCAGTCAAGGAAGGAGAGGGGCTACCACGACCTCTAGACCCTTTTTGCGAACAGTTGTGTTTTGCACTTTATTTCCTTTTTTTTACTACGCACTTCGCACCGAATGCCATGACGCCGTGTTGATTCGCAGGCGCCACGACCCATCCGTTTTGGACAGCGCGGCGAAAGGAATAAATCAAGATGTGCACACGTACGCAGAGAGAGACCGACACGCCGGCCTGCTGTGAAGTCGATGTGGTAGCCGTCAAGTCCGTAATTCCACGCGTGAAGCCGCGTGCACAGCTCCCGAAAGGGCGCTACAATCCGCCCCTGCACACAACGGAAGCTGAAACGATGAGTTCCAAGCTGCTAAGAGCAAAGAAAAAAAGCACACGTGAGGAAAGAGAGACGTGAGGCATCGCTCTTCATTGACAAGATGTCAAGTCTCTGCCATCCCCAAACAGATAATAATGACGCCTGAGTCCTCATGGAAACAGGCGAGAAAACAAGCAAACAAATGGGGGTGGGAAAGCGCCAACCGGCACTGCTATCATCCACAACCGACAGCGGACATCCACACAGCCACACCCTTCTACGTCTGACTTGGAACAGGCGCCAACGGCATCGTCTTGAGGTCCGCAGACACGGCGAAGCATGCCTCAGTCTTGGCCTTCACCTCCTCCACCGTCAAACCCTCGGCGATCTCCATCAAGACCAGCGACCTCACACCCCCCGCCGTCTTCTGCACGACAAACACGGCCAGATCCGTGATAATCATGTCAAGACACTCACGACCCGTGACGGGGGCCCTGCAGTTCTCAACGACGCGCGACTTACCCTCCTTGTCCGTGTGCTCCATCAGCACGATCGTCTTGCAACCGCACACCACCAGGTCCATGGCCCCACCCATGCCCTTCAGCACCTTGCCAGGCACCCACCAGCTGGCAATGTCGCCGGTGCCAGAGACCTCCAGCGCGCCAAGCATCGTCAAGTCCAAATGACCACCGCGAATCATGCTGAAGGACTCGGCGCTGTCGAACAGCGAAGCACCTGACTTGCTCATGGTGACGGTCTGCTTGCCGGCGTTAGTGATGTCGGGGTCCACCTCCTCCGGCAGCGGATAGGGGCC
>NC_018257.1:694512-695487 GCF_000227135.1 Leishmania donovani | reverse complement strand
CTTACCCTCCTTGTCCGTGTGCTCCATCAGCACGATCGTCTTGCAACCGCACACCACCAGGTCCATGGCCCCACCCATGCCCTTCAGCACCTTGCCAGGCACCCACCAGCTGGCAATGTCGCCGGTGCCAGAGACCTCCAGCGCGCCAAGCATCGTCAAGTCCAAATGACCACCGCGAATCATGCTGAAGGACTCGGCGCTGTCGAACAGCGAAGCACCTGACTTGCTCATGGTGACGGTCTGCTTGCCGGCGTTAGTGATGTCGGGGTCCACCTCCTCCGGCAGCGGATAGGGGCCAATGCCGAGTAAGCCGTTTTCTCCCTGCAGCACCACGTCCATTTCAGGCGGAATGTAGCTCGCCACCATGTTGGGGATGCCGATGCCAAGGTTCAGTGTCATGCCATCCTTGATCTCAAGGGCTGCGCGGCGAGCTATGAGATTGCGGCCTGCATGTGCGTTCTTCCCGGTCCCCGTCGAGAACCCAGGCTTGCGCTCCACCACGAACTCGGCGGCTCTCCTGATGTTCGGTGGGCACACCAGGCGGTGCACATACACGCCGGGCAGGTGCACCGTCTTCGGGTCCAGCTCCCCGCACTCCACAATCTCCTCCACCTCCGCGATGCACACCTTCGCAGCCTTCGCGGACGCAAGGTTGAAGTTCTGCGTCGTCCCGCGGAACACGAGGTTGCCGCGCTTGTCCGCCTTCCACGCGCGCACAAACGCAAAGTCCGCCGGCAGCGCCATCTCCAGCGTGCACCACCGCCCGTTGAACTGCCGCGTCTCGCGTGGCTGGCTGTACTCGGCCACCCTCACCGCCTTGCCCGGCGCAAAGCGCACGGGGAGGCGGCCCTCGGCTACTGCGGTGCCGTAGCCGGTGGGGGTGTAGAAGGCGGGCAGCCCCGCACCCGCAGCGCGCAGACGGTCCACCAGCGTGCCCATGGGGCAAAACTCGATTTCAAACTCGCCGTGAAAGAG
>NC_018257.1:690698-694413 GCF_000227135.1 Leishmania donovani | reverse complement strand
TACTGCGGTGCCGTAGCCGGTGGGGGTGTAGAAGGCGGGCAGCCCCGCACCCGCAGCGCGCAGACGGTCCACCAGCGTGCCCATGGGGCAAAACTCGATTTCAAACTCGCCGTGAAAGAGGTGCTTCGTGAAAAGCGGGTTCTCGCCAACGTACGTGGTGATGGCCTTCTTTAGCTGCCCGTCTCGCGCAAGCGGACCAAAGCCGCTGTCCACGCCGCCCATTGTCGCCCCAATCACCGTGAGGTTCGTCGCCTTGGTGGCGTTGACGGCGTCGAAAAGCTCGAACGGGAAGCCGCAAAAACCAAAGCCACCGGCCGCGATGGTGGCACCATCGTGAATGTCCTGAACAGACTCGGCCGCACTCATCACCATTGGCCGGAGGGCCCTCCGTGTACGGCGCAGCATGGCGGCAGAGGCAGATGAATCCTCAGCGATGAAAAAAAAACAAGCGCAGTTTCGAAAACGTTAGGGCGTGAGAGAAAAGAAGGCACACGCGGATAAGAGTCACTGCTGAAGAGGTGGTCGCAGTGGTCGTGAGAGCACGAAATACAGCAGTCCGACACGTGCGAGAGCCGATAAAAAATGCGGATGTTGAGGGCTCGCTGGCCTTCGTTGTGGCAGAGATAAAGTAAGACCAAAAACAACAACAAAATCAGCTCAAGTCACAACTAGCTGGACGCACGCAACGTGTGGTCTACTTTTACGTGGGTTCGCTTTTTGATGTGCGTATATGGAGCATGTGCCACCACCCGTCGAGTCCGTCAGAGAAAGAAAAAGAGAGAGGCCTTAGAAATAAAACGAAATCAACCCACAAAAAAAAGGAGAAGGGGAGGAGGTCGGAAATGGAGGGTGAGGGGGAGGAGGAAGAGGTGTGTGTGTGTGTGTGTGTGTTTGAGGGAGGGGGTAAATATATCAATAGAGGAATATATATGTAGATCAATATGTATCAACACACAAGAGATTGCTTATCTGCCTGTATTCCTTGCTGCTGGTGGTGGAAAAAAGGGGGTTATTGCGCGCGTGTCCGTTTAAATAGACGGGTGCGCTTTTATTCTTTTTTGGTGGGTGAGGAGGGGCGCCTGCGTGCCTACCTGCCTGCCCTCCTGTGGGTAGTTTGTGAGGGATCGGCAGGGCGTTCGCGCACGCAAAGGAAAGCGGCACAGAAAACAAGAAGATGGGCGACGTAGAGGATGGAGAAGTAGTGCTCGCCGCCGCGGGAGACCGAGACGACGTGGCGAAAGGCACGTGAATAACAATAAAACGAGAAGAGAGAGTGAAGAGATTGCCGAGTTAATGACGAGGGAGGGGAAGGCAGCGGCAGTGGAACTGGGTGGTTGATTACGGGGTAACAGTGTCACCCACGGGTGTTGCAGATCGGACGAGGCCTGCACGCAAAGAACTAAACAACGAAAACAAGAAAAAAAAATAGAGGATTCAGACTCGAAGTGCAGAGAGCAGAGCGTGACTACATCCAAAAAAGAAAAATACCTCGGGCAAGCTGAGTTTGGGGGGTTCGTATTTGGTTGTTTTCGTGTCACCTATGCGTGTGCGTGTGCGTCTCCGTTGTGGCCGGCTCCTCCACTAAAAAGCAAAGGTGCCTTCGTTAGATACACGCGAGAGAGGGGCAAGGATAGAGAGAAGTTTGAGGACGATGTAGACGGCTGAAAACAAACAGAAAAAAAAATATGAAACGAAGAGGAAGCGCGAGAGAGGAGAGAGAAGAGAGTGAGCGGTAATGCACGGAGAGTCTCGGTGAATACGCAAAAAAAAAAACGAGGCAGCAGGCGGGGGAGTTCCTTGCGTACCGATAACGCGTACTCTGATGCCGAATGCAGCAATAGAGAAAGAGAGAGCAATACAACAAGCACATCTTGCTGCATACATCGCCGGTCAGTGTGAAGGGCGGGACGAACGTGGTATTTCGTCTCCATCATTGATGGCTTCACCCAGAATAGCCAAGCAATACATAAAAAAGTAGTCGTGTCACGCTGCTCCGTTTAAAACGACGTTGCGCTGTTCGGGTGCGTGTTTTGTTGTTGCCGTTTTCGTTTTCTGATCAACGCGTTTTCAAGAGGGATATAGGCCTCCCACATTCGGATGAGAGACGGAAAGCTGTGAAGACACAGTGGCTGCCGTGGATTCACGCGCGGCAATGCGTCCCCGCGATGCGCATGGAAGCTCATTGGCACGACAGCTACAGCGGTCACACGTCTTCGAAAGCAGGGTAGGGATGAGGGTGTCCAGGAGTGGGAGGTGCAAGAAGATGTCAGCGTGCACTCGAAAGCCACGGGTTACCTCAGCTAACGCTTGCCCATCTTTTCCTGGACACGTGCGCACCTGCGTGCTACCTAAGTCACTGAGCGAAGCAGAGAAAGAAGGAAAAAAAAAGGCCCTGCAAGCGGCCACCTTTGTCGATACCCAAACGCAAGAAGAGAGCGGGAGAGAATCACTCAACACAGCTACAGCATCTCTGCAGACACATGCACGCATACCCACAAGAACAGACATCCATGAAAAGCTATGAAAGAAAAGAATATTTTGGCGCGCGCATGGAGAACAGAACAAGGGAAGGGAAGAAGAGGGTGGGAGCGTCGAACACACAAAGGCACCACATTCTGAGAGAAAGGCGGGGAGCAAGATGAAGGATAAGAGAGGGCAAGAGTGTGTGTGTATGCGTGTATGTCTGTGAGTGCAAGTGCAAGCTGCCCACCTCTTCAACAAAACACAAAGAGGAAAGCATGACCTAAAGCAGCAAAAGGCGGGGAGTAGGGTCGAAGAGGCGGGCATGCAGCGAGAGAGAGGGCGAGATGCACACAGTACGCCCACTCTCCGGACCGCAGTCCCAAAGCAGAAAGAAACCAATACGCATGTTGATGTGTTAAGCGCTCACACATGTTTTCGGTGAAAACATGCCGAAGATAGAACATGCACGGGGAAAGCAAGCCTATACGGAGAAAGGAGAACATAAAGGAAGAAGCGACGTAAGAGGGAGGGGAAAAGGGCGAGTGATTTTCGTATGCGGCGCATACGTTCGGGTGGAGCGCAGCTGCCACAAAACTTCGCACCCGTGCTACCCGTGAAAGCAAACAAAAGAAAAGAACAAAAAAAGCACTGCGTGAAATGATCGGCCAGCCGCCGGACCCCACTCAAGTCGGTAGAGGATCCACTCGCGGCATCGTTTTGAGATTTGGGTCGACCTTGAACGCAGCACTTGTCTTTGCGCGCACCTCCTCCAGCGTTACGCCCTCAGAGAGCTCCGACAGCCACATCTCGTTGATGCCGCCCTTCTCCTTCACAAAGCGGAACGTGCAGAGCTCTGTGATGAGCAAGTCAACCACGCCAGTGCCGGTGAGCGGCACTCGGCACGATTCCACAACGCGGGGCTTACCCTCCTTGTCCGTGTGCTCCATCAGCACGACAATACGGCAGCCCGACATGACGAGGTCCATGGCCCCACCCATGCCCTTCAGCACCTTGCCAGGCACCCACCAGCTGGCAATGTCGCCGGTGCCAGAGACCTCCAGCGCGCCAAGCATCGTCAAGTCCAAATGACCACCGCGAATCATGCTGAAGGACTCGGCGCTGTCGAACAGCGAAGCACCTGACTTGCTCATGGTGACGGTCTGCTTGCCGGCGTTAGTGATGTCGGGGTCCACCTCCTCCGGCAGCGGATAGGGGCCAATGCCGAGTAAGCCGTTTTCTCCCTGCAGCACCA
>NC_018257.1:677384-690411 GCF_000227135.1 Leishmania donovani | reverse complement strand
AGCCTTCGCGGACGCAAGGTTGAAGTTCTGCGTCGTCCCGCGGAACACGAGGTTGCCGCGCTTGTCCGCCTTCCACGCGCGCACAAACGCAAAGTCCGCCGGCAGCGCCATCTCCAGCGTGCACCACCGCCCGTTGAACTGCCGCGTCTCGCGTGGCTGGCTGTACTCGGCCACCCTCACCGCCTTGCCCGGCGCAAAGCGCACGGGGAGGCGGCCCTCGGCTACTGCGGTGCCGTAGCCGGTGGGGGTGTAGAAGGCGGGCAGCCCCGCACCCGCAGCGCGCAGACGGTCCACCAGCGTGCCCATGGGGCAAAACTCGATTTCAAACTCGCCGTGAAAGAGTCGATCCGAGAGAACGCTGTTCTCGCCAACGTAGCTGGTGATGATCTTCTTTAGCTGCCTATCGCGCGCGAGGGGCCCGGTCCCGTTCTCAGGCCCCGATGTCGTGCCAGCGATGAGGGTAAGCTGTTTTGTGCCCCTCTGGTTAAGCGCTTCGAGTAGCTCGAACGGGAAGCCGCAAAAGCCGAAGCCGCCGAGGGCGATGGTCGCGCCATCCCTCACATCCTGAAGGGCCTCGGCTGCCGTCAAGATGGCCGGCTTAAAACGAAACAGCGTTCGGCGGAGCATGTCAAGCAGGAAATGCCGGAGGAAAGCCCGGGAAAAAAAAAGAGCGGCTTCACGCTGACGAATTATGTGCGGAGGCTACTGTTGGGCGCAGTTGACTGGGCGGCTGTGCCGGTACGCGTTGAATGGATGCGAAGCGCCTCACAAGCTGATCGGTGGAGTGATCATGTCGATGAAGATTTAGAAACGAGATGAAGGATCATTAGCACCCGGGGGGGGGAGGAGGACGTTAATGGTACAAGTGCATGCGCGCAAGGTGGGAGAGAAGGGGTGGCATCAACGCTAGATGCGGGCCAGTTTCAGAGATCGAGTCAGTGGCTCATGCCGGTCTTTGGATGGTGTCGTTGGTGCACTGCTGCCTGCGGCGTCGCACACTCATCACCGACTAGTTGTCTCTAAGCAGTCATTAAGCCCGGTACGATGCATTAAGCCGTCGAGCAAGCTGGTCGACTGGCAAACCAAGCTAACGCGGGGATGCGCCCTTGATTTCAGGAATGTTGAAGGCACAGACATGTTGCTTCGCGATCGCAATGCGCGGCGTAAAATGGGCAAATCAAAAGCAGCATGCGCAAGAGGAAAAAGAATATGAGCGTCAGCGACGCACACATGCGAAATGAGTGTCCAGGTACGCATGCCAAAGAGCTGGTGCGTATGTGGGACACCGGACCTCACTATCGAGACCATAATGAGCGACCAAAGCGCTCGAACCGTAAACAGCACGTCGCCACCATCACCACCACCGCCCGGTTTTGTTATTCTGTTCGCAGATGACGTGTACTTCGTTGGTTGCTCCGAGATCGTGCATCCACACAAGCCAGATATCATGCGCCGGAGTACCTCGCGCGTGTCCCACGAATGGGATAGTTGACTCGACAAAGGCGGAGCAAGTTCCATTATGCCGACGAACCTGCGCGCACCCGCGACTGCCTGCTGCTATTGTGGAGTGTCTTTGTTTGTCAAGGCACACAGGCACGCACACAGGCTTCCTCTTCAAGTCCGTTTGAGTGGGTTCGAGTGCACGCGCTTCTCAGGGCACAGTCGACCAAGCGCTCAGGTGTAGTGTTCGTGTAAGCTGGAAAAGAGGGAGGAGGCCCTGAAGAGTGTCTGTCGCGGCGGAGGCATCGACTTGCAGCTCAGCAAGCGCATTGCGATAGAGATTGTGTGCCAGCACCCGCGTGGGAGGGGGGGGGTTTCTGACATGCCAAGAGGACAACCGCCATCAGCGGCCCCTTCCGCAACAAGAACGGCGAAGGGGATGCTAATAATAAAGGGGCCGCACACATGACTGCCGAGGGTGAGAGTGCGTGCGTAGTCTACCTTGCGCCAAAGTGAAGCAAAAAGTGGTCGTGGTGGTGATTCGGAAAGAAGCTTTAATAGGACAAGAGAAAGCGCAGAGTCGACAGCAATCCAGCACAAACACAGAGAGGGCGTGAGTTACTTCTTCCATGGGATGTCTTCCACGTGGGTGGCTGTGCATCGTTGCCTGCACTAGGTACCAGCGTTGTCATGCCTTCATGCGTGGATGCGTCGCACTCGACTTTGGCTGCGGTTATCGATATGATCTCGTACAGGAAAAGGATGTGTGGAGATGCCACGGAGGGAAGCAGTAGGGGCACGAAAAGCAACGGCAATGAAAAGAATTAAGAAAGACTATCAAGAGGACACAGAGCCATAGCGATGCGTGTCCTCTCCATCTGCTAGCAGTGCCTTGAAGAGGGGGGCCTACGCGGGTTGTCTAGATGCCCGCATCAGCGGGCGTGTTTGCGCATAAAGGAATGAGGGAGAGGTGAAAACTCGGATGATGAAAAGAGGCAGGAAAGGATGGACCAGATAGAGGGCACTTATCACTGTCCTGTTGTTTGTGTGTGCGTGCGTGTGCTCTTACGGCTTGCGAGTACGATACCTCGTCATCAGCCCAGCACAGCTTGTGAGGCCGTCAGCGCGATGAAAATGCCAGCCGGCATGCCGGAGAGGAGGGAGAGGTGGTGATGACGAGAAGGCAGACAGCAGCGCTTTTCGTTATGCTCTTCTTCGGTTCTGTCTTTATTTTGTTTGTTTCTTCATGTTTTTCCCGTCCGTTGGGTTGCCTTTCGCTGTGAGTGGGGAGAAACGAGTTCCGCAGAGGAAACTGTCGTCGAGGCAAGGAAAGCACGTTGGGAAGGGGGAGGTGGCGTGCGGTTGCAATGTAGTGAGGTTGCGCGCGACTAGGCAAACCCAAGACAGGACGTGATAGAAGGAAGCCGCAGCATCGCACAATTTCTCCAGCGAGAGAGACCGTCACTGGCCCTTCTATGAGTGCCGAATAGGAAAGCTCAAGTCAAAAGCAGCCCGCGTCGTCTTTAGCAGACGAGTGGCGTTGCCGTTGCTGCCTCCCTCCCAGCGCTGCAGAGCCGCACATGTTCGACGCGTCATTCGTACGTACTTGCGAAGGGGATCCCACAGCTGATTCGGAGAACGCAGAGGTGGTGCCGCAGTCGAGAGATGAAGCGACGCACGTCGGCGCGTCAGCATACACTGACAAGCAGACGTACAGAAATCGCCGAGCATGTGCAATGGATGTGCTCGTCTCTCACTACCTGCGGGGAGAGGGGGGCTACGCGATGGCAATGGGGCGAGCGCCACCTTTAATCATCCACAAAGGCAAACGCAAATACAAACAAGAGCGGGCCTTTTCCCTGCGCATCCTACATGCGAGGTCGCGGAGGCGGGCAGTCCAACCCGCGCGTCCCACCAAAGAGCTCATCGCTGTCCACCTTACCGCCGGGGTGCCACTCAGGAGGCGGGGCGGCAGCCGCAGCACGGGTCCACTCTCGCATCGCGGTGGCTGCCGCCTCATCCGGTAACTGCGGCGCGTCGGCAGCGCGAGCGGAGCTCATGCTGCACTGATGTGCGTAGGCCGACGGAAGCAGGTCTGACAAGCCTGTGTTCGCAAAGCGCGACAGCGAGGCGCTACATCGAGCGGGGGAGACGTCACGCACTGTGTGCAGCCAACTAACGTCCGCCACGGAAGCCTCTCTCTCGCCGAGCAGACCCGGCGGGATGTCCTTCATGGGTGGAAGACGGACGTGGTGCGTGCGAGCCAGGCACACAACGCAGTAGTACATGCCGCATACAATACGGCCTGTCTTTTTCGAAATATACACTTCATTATGAAGACGCCGCGTTTGTCCGCAGCGAGTGCACGCAAAGGTGTCCTGCGCTGTCGCTAAAGTGTGCCCCGTCTTCACCTTGGCGAACGCCACGCCTTTGACCACCAGTCCGTCGACTATCTGGCTGCGACGGCTCGCATCTTGCTCCGTCTGCTCGTCATATCCACCCTGCCTCTTGAGGTACTCGTCGGCATGCTTCTCAGTCGACGACGGCAGCTCCTCCTCTCGATGGAAGCAGAACACGAGCACCTGTAGCGCCCACAGGCCCTTCAGGATCACCCAGCGGTGGTTGTCGATGCACCCGGCGACGCTGTTGTCGACGAATTCCGCACCGTTACCGCCGGCGTCTCCGTTGACGTACAGGCTCAAATGCATGAGGCCCGTCGTATTATCCACGCGCACGTCGAGGTATGGCTGCGTTGCCGCCACAGCCTCACTGATGCGCCGCGACTGGCTTACCGAGTGATACACGTTTGCCCTTTCCTCATCCTCCGCCCCCTCTTCATCCGGGTCCAAGACGGTGCTGCCGGCCATGGCCCCCGCTCCACAAGCGGCCATTCCAGCTCCGTTGACAGCACCTTCATGGTTGCCAGAACGCTCCGCGAACGTCGGCGCAGAGGGGCCGTTTTCTTGCCGCAGAAGACGCAGCAGGACGTTTACCCGCTTCTCCAGTGCTCTGTGTTCCTCTTGCGCGGCGTCGATACTCGCCGCACTCGGCACCACGTAGCGGCCATCGAAGATGCGAGACATCGACGATGCAGGAGAGGTTGTTCTGCACTCGATATTGCCACAGCAGCGGACGGCGTGGCGTCGCTGACAGTCAAGGGGGGGCGACACACGCCACACACTCGTCAGATAGCGTCTGCCCTGCTCGAAAAAGTGCCACAGCTGCCACCGACACCACAGCGTGTACTCCTGCTGGCGGCGGTAGGCGCTCAGACCGCCAGGAGTGGCCGAAGGTAAGGAGCGTCGCCTCGCAGGGCCCCGCTGGCCATGAGCCATGGCTTCTTGACGCGGATCAGCATGCGATGGCCGATGAGCAGCCTTGTGCTCTTGCACAGTGTTGGCAAAGTGAGTGGTGTCGCCGGCCTTGGCGCGCGCGAGCAATGACAGCCGGTAGCGGCCCTTGGCACACGTTTGCCGCCACAGCCGCTCGTGCCTAAGGGGCTCCGTCGAGTAGGCCAGCAGCGCGTGCCACGCAGAGCTGGAGGGGTGGAGCACCAGGCCCGCACCCTCGGCCCACTGACGCACGCGCTTGCCGAGCATCGTCACTCCGATGCGCGACTCACCAGCAAGACGCTCAAAAACGCCTGCGCTGCCGCTTCTGTGCAACGTCGCCGTTGCACTCACCATGGAACCAGCTGCGGTCCCAACACTAGGATCGGTGCGCAGAGATGGGGAGTTTGTCATTTGCGGTTGCGAGGTTGCCCTGGCGTTCCGTGGCGAGGATTCAAAGGCATCGCGAACAGGCTCTGGAGGCGGCATCGGCGCTGCATCAGCGTCCGCCTGTCTCCTCGCCGAAGGCGGTAACTTGGGAACGTGGCAGTAGTACGGATTGGTGCGTGGTAAGGAGGTGACGACCGGGAATGTGGGAGACAGCGCTGGCTCACTGAGCTCCGCCTGCGCCAAAGTCGTGAGCGCGTTGGCGCACAAAGAGGTTCTGCTGCTGGTCGGGATGGGGGGGCTGTAGCACTTGGAGTCGAGGGGTGCACGCGGCCCGGGGTCCGCGTAGGCCGCGCCGTGATACTGCTGCCGCACCAGGTCAGCAGTGCACTCCGTGCCGGAGCCCCTGCTCGAAAGAATAATCCGCTTGCGAGGAGCTTGGCGATGACTGAGCGTCCCAGCAAGCAAGCGTTGTCGCCCTGCTGGCTGGCGTGGCACGAGCGCGAGCCCGCTACTAGGAACAGGATGACTTTTTGGGCGTGAGCGCAGCGGCGGAGCCGTGAGCGGCGGCTGTGGACGTTGTGACGCAGGAGCAGCGTCCGCAGCAGCAGTGCTGCGCGCCGGCCTGTGCCCGAACACCTGCTCATGAGCGCTGTCTACGGTGTCTCTTTGCGGTGCAAACATGGCGACCTCATGCACTCGCGCAGCGCAGCCGCAAAGAGCGCGATAGAGTCAGAGGGGAGTACCTAGAAATGGGGTATTCAGAAGATGCTGAATCGAAGGGTTCAGCAGAATCACGACGGCGCACGGGGAGAATGGGCGAGCGAGAGGAGGGGCCACGGCTGCCAGCGCCGCTGCTTGCGCGTGCTGTGCGTTACACGCAGGTAACCTACGGGAAGGAGGCGAGAGCAGAAAGCGAGCATGAGGCACATCATCAGAAAACAAGATAGCATGGCATACGTTCATAGGCCTGAGCATCCGGAGTCGCACCCGTCTCACGCGCTCATGAGGGCGTAGGCGTATACGCGCCACACTGCTTCTGCCCCCTTCGCCGGCTTCCCGTCATCGTCAAAACCGTCCTGTGGACTTCACCTGTCTCTCCACGTTGCCGCTGCCCGCAGTGGAGACGCTGAGGAAGTGGGCTCCTTGCCGTTCCTACGCGAGTTTCTCGCTTTTTGTATGGATTTCGTCTTCTTCACTTGTCTTTCGTTCTAGTCCACACCACACTCGGATAGGGAGGGGAGCGGAGGGGGGGAGCACGGGCACGTCGACTGTCCTCTGGAGGGGAGCGTCCAGGGAGAATCAGCATATATGACCACCGAAAAAAAAAAACACGGGGCAGTCTCCTGGCGCGGCTTCCACACACGAAAACAAAAGGGAGGAGACACGACACGGCGGCAACCTGAAGGCGAAGAAAACACAACAGGAAGCGATAAAGAATGCAAGTTCCACTCGACCGCCGAGAGAGAAAGAGAGGGAGACACACACAAATATACACACATACGGACCTGTGTCGCCGTCATCTATCTAGACGTCTATCAGGCACATGTTCTCGAAAGGCACGCCGATGCATGAAAGTAATAACAACACTAGCGAGCGAGAAAGGAAGCTGAAAGGGAGAGAGGAGGGCGTTGACAAACAAAGGCAGTTAAGGTAGACGCACAAGCAGCCCTCCGCCGCCGTGTGCGCGTTCGGCCTCTCCGTCCTTCACTTCTGACACGCTCAGCTGGTTGACCCTCATCCTTCTCCGCATTCAATCCGTCCCGGTCAAACGGAAGAAGATGCGGCTTGACGGGCTGTCGCGACCGGAGGTGCGCGCATCCGCGCTCACTGTCGCAGGCCAGCCGTCGAGGATGCTGGTAATCAGCTCCACAACGGAAGCTGCGGTGCAGCGAGCGCGCAACTGCTCGAGCTCCGTCTTGATCTGCGGATCGCTGGCTTCGCCGTTGGCACGACGACGCATAATACGCGTTACCTCCTCCAGCTCCGCTGGCAGTGTCAGGCCAGGCAGGCGCAGCGACACTTCACCGGCGGCGCCGCCATGAATACTGTCGTGGTACTTGCGCAGGTGCACAAAGTGTGGCGCACTCGCGTCGAAGGAGACAAAGTTGCCCTGCAGCGTTCGCTCCAGCGCTCGGTCGATCGACGCAGTCACAAGGGCGCCCACCTCCGGATCCACGGCAAGGCCGTTGTGCTGCAACGCCAGCCCCCACAGAGGCGATATCATGGCTGGAACGCCGAGCTTCTGCTGGAACACCACGCGGCCATGCAAATCTATGAGGCTGAAGTTAACCTGGTGGAAGCGGGTGGCCGGCATCTTGGCCACAAAGTCGGAGCGGCCCGTGTTACCGCCAACGCCGTCCACGTCGCACACGATGCGGAGATGCGGATGACACAGGATGCGCGCCTGGACGTCCTGGCCCACTGCTTGCAGCGACACGTCCATGTATGGAATCGCGGCTGCCGCGCTGTCGGGGGGCGGCTGCTGCTCTGGCATGAAGGCAGGTGCCGCAGCAGCTGCTGCGCCTAGCCGGTGCAACGGCTCCTCAGCGAATGCCTCTGGCAGCGTCTCTGCAGCAGTCGGTGCAGCGGTGTAGCTGACCTGAGCGGGTGGTGGCGCTTCCACGGCAGCAGGAGTCGGCTTCGCTTCGTGCCGAACACCGAGCACCGTGACCGTCTTCTCCACCTTGACGGCCCCTGTTGTCGGGTCACGCGCGGTGATGCGGATGAAGAAGGGCTTGTGCTCACCCTCGAGGGTGCCCTGCGCAGGTACCCGGCCGCGCTGCGGCACCACCTGCGGCGCCTGGTCGTCTACGGCGCCAAACAGCTGGTACTGCGGTTGAGTTGTGTAGATGTTGTCCACGTAACCCGGCCCACACGTGAAGAAGATCTCCTCCGGTGCTGCGTGGGCGACCGCGGCGGCCTGAGTGCTGGCAGCCTGCATCGCAGCGGCCGCACCGCTCGCAGTAGCGCTGCGTAGGCAGCTTGTCAGGAGCGAAAGCATGCGACGCCCCTGCGCGGAGAACGGGGCTGTTGACATGCTGTCGAGTTCCTTGGCAACCAGCGGCGCGCTCAGGTTGTGGCGCAACAGACAGTCCACAAGACGGCTCACCACGTCGGAATCCGCCCTTTCGTCTGCGGAGGGAACCGCTTGCATGGGCGGTC
The DNA here is from genome assembly GCF_000227135.1 of Leishmania donovani. NCBI lineage: Eukaryota > Euglenozoa > Kinetoplastea > Trypanosomatida > Trypanosomatidae > Leishmania > Leishmania donovani. The sequence goes on along the minus strand of NC_018257.1, from coordinate 682,090 downwards.
CCGCCACTGCGTGCGGCGGGTATGCCGAGACCGTCGGACTGGTGAAGGTCACGGCGCTCGGCAGCGCCATCTGCACTCGGCATGCAGACACGGCGCGGTGCGTCAACGTACTTGTCGCCGTCAGCAAGGCCGACTTTCCCGACGCCAACGTCACCGACCCGAAGGCCGGAATCTGGCGCGCAGGATCGTTGCCGACGGCGGCAGTGACCGAGCAGCCGGGGCACTGCACCGCCTCCAAGCCGTTGCTGGAGACGGTGAAGGAGATGGCGGGTGGCTGGCGGGTGAGTTGATCACGCACAAAATTCACAATCGTCATGCCAGGAATCGACGAAGGGTAAATGTTCTGCACGAGGCGGCGCTGCTCATCCGGATTCGAGTTTTGCAGCGCCTCAGACAGCTCCTTCACCCAGGCCTCCGGCAGCGTCAGTGTCTGCGGCGGCGGCGGCGGCTGCTTCGACACGGCTACAGAGACGGGGGCGGGCCCAGACGTCGGTGCCACGTCCAGCGTTGCCTTCGAGACAGAGCCGTCTGCGTTTGGCTGCTCCACCACCGCTCGTTGGGGCACAACGCGCGGCAAGACAGCCGCGGCTGAAGGATCCGCCTGCGGCACGCCACCGACTGTAATCTTGCTGCCAGGATTCGCGCTCAGGGCAAGTCCACCCTTGCCGTCGTCTTTCAGCGCTAGAGAGACTGCCGCGGGCTCCAGCGACGGCACATGCGATCGCTGCCGCAGCAACACCCGCCCCTGCGCGTCGCTTACCACGATCTGAACCGTTTGCGCTCGGCGGTGGCTCAGCGGCAGTGCGGCGACACCGACGCCAAACGCGGAGCTGCCGTTTTCCCCGGTCAGCTGAAGGCTGAAGCCCGGCGCCGTCGCGACAAAGCTGGGCATCGCGGCAGAAACGGGCTCCGTGAGGGTCACCGCTCCCGCGTTAGGAATGAGGGGGGGATGAATGCGCGTCTCCAATTCAGGCACGTTCCCTGCCGTCAACGGAGCCCCTGTGGTCGCCTCGAGCGTCTTCTCAGCAAGTCCGCCACTGGGCGCCGGCGGCAGCGGCGGGGTAGCGGTGAATGAAAAGGGAGGAGGAGGAGGCGGCGGCGGCGGCGGCGGCGGCGGCGGCGCGCCGTCGAGCGGGAGATTTGCGACCAGAGCGCACTCCTTCGTGTGGATGGGAATGCGGAACCACCCCGCCGTGGGTCTTAGCCGACGGCCATCGGCAACAATGTACACCGCATCTGGGCTGCAGCCCTCCGGCGCGCGCATACGCAGCACACTTATACCCTCGCTGCCATTAAAGGTGAGCTTGCAGTAGTGCTTCATCGGGTTGCCGCTGGCCTTCACAGTCGCGATGAGGTTATAGTCGTGGCCATCGCCGGGCACCATGAAGGCGGAGGCCTGCTGCAGCGACACCGGTCGCGCGATGCCGCCGTCAACGCCCAACTCGCACTCTAACTCAACCCCCTTTGGCGTTTTCACCTCCTCGATTACTAAGTTGGATCCGCTGATGCGCATCGCAATCGATGTCGGGATCCTCTTGACGACGCCACTGTGACCGTGATTGATGCAGTCGGCGAGACGGTGCTCCCCGCGAAACGGGTAGGCGGCATCGTTCATGTTGCACCCGATGGGCACCAGCTTATTGCCTGCGTGCGGCATTGAAAAGTAGCGAAAGCGGCACGAGAAAGAACGCGAAAAAAAAAAAACGTAAAGCGCAAAGAAATCGGCGCAAGCGTTCACACGCGAAGGCAGCGCGCCCGTGCACAGAAAACGAAGCTGGCCGGCTCAATGTGTGAAGGATGTATGTTCACAGTCTTGTATGAGGGGGCAAGGGAGGGGGGGGGACGGCGTACGCGTGTGGGTGTCCGTGTGCGTCTATGGATGTATGTATGCTCTATCGTGTATGGCAGCCGAGCTCGATCGAAGCAGCGGCGCAGCCACGGCAAAAAGGGATTTGTAAACAGAAGGTGCAATTTCGAGGAAGGGAGCAAATGCAGGCGAGGCGCCCTGAAGTCTGTCAGCGGTAAGCAGAGAGAGAATCAGGTGTCTGGTAGCATGCCGAGGGGCGCCTTCCGTCCGCCGTTATAGAGATGGTGCTTCTCTATCTCTCTGTCTTCTTCCTCGGCGCTCGCACGACCGAGGCCGTCACCCACGACGCATACACTCAACGGAGAGGAGAGGAGAGAAGATGGGAGCAATGACATGGGCGCTTGGCGGCATGCGAATACTGTGGTAACACTGCACGCAAGCCGACTAATGGATGAGCATGGCAGTACAACTCTCTCCTGAAAAGTGTGTCTCTTGGTGGCGAGAAAAGGATGCAAAGGCTACCAGACCGGTTTTCGCTGCTGCTGCAGTAAGCGCGGAGTCGGGTCTGACCTTGTGCAATCACTGGGTCGTACACTCGCATGGTGGGCAGCCGTGCATTTGTGTCGGTGTCGGTGCAGCACCCCTTCTTCGTTCTGAGCGCGCACAGAGGTCCTAATGGCAAAGCCGGAGCGGTGCCATCGTGCAGGTTCTGTAGATGAACGACACACACGCACACATGGCAGAGACTTTGCAGTGGCCCCATCCACGCCTATCTCCTCCGTGGAGCGTAGAAGTGGCACCGATGTCGATTGGTGGCTCTTTTCGTTAGCGCTCGTTCATCGAAATGTTTATCTTCTTTAAGCGTCACGTTAAACGTCAAGTTTTGGCCGAGACTCGAACATGTTGCGCCATCCTGCGCGTTCATCGCCTCTACAGAGGTGCACACTTGCACACACACAAGGGAGTAAAAAAAAAAAGATGCACAACAGCAGTTCGAGCACACATGCAGCCTGTGCGCGGCACGTGCACGCACCTTCCATGGGCGGGGGAGTCATGAAGAAAGCAAAAAGGCCCGCCCGCACGCCCCCCCCCCCAATGAGACATGGGGAGCGCCACCCAAGTGGGCTCCTTGTGGGCTTTCGCTCTTGTGGGCACCCAACAGACGCACGCGCAGCAATACACTATAAAAACAAGAGTATCGTCCGAGGTACTGAGAGCACCTTCTGCTAAAGTGGCGCGTGGGGCACCTACCATCCTCTCTAGCGTCTCACCTCAGAGGCCGCGCTCGACCTTTAGCACCTCCACCCGCTCGCGAATCTCTTCCACCGTGGCGGCCATCTGCTCCAACGTGTCGTTCTCGCGAACCAGCACAATGTCATCCTCGTAGGCGTCGCGCGCCTCCTCCTCGCAGATACACTGAATCTCAGCCTCCATGTTCTCCGCTCGCTTTGCCTCGCTGTACTGCCGCTTGGTCAGGCGCTCAAACAGAACCTCCGTGGATGTGTGGAGCACGACCACCATGTGAAACCAGCGCTCGGGAAACAGCTCGCTGGAGTGATAATCGACGACGTGGTTGCCCCGACTCACCATTATGGGCTCCATAAAATCGAGAAGGCGATCCTCGTCCTTCTCCTCGATAATGTGCGTGTCCAGCTCCGTGTCGTACTCGGTGTAGAAGTGGTTCTCTTTCACAAGCTTACCCACCTCTACGTGCTGAAAGCCGTCCAGCTCCGCGGCGATCATCTCCGCCATCGAAGTCTTCCCCGTTCCGGGGGTGCCGGTGATGAGGATGTTGATGCCTTTTGGTTGCTCCATGGCTGCGGTGCGGACAGTGGTGGCTTGTTGGCACGTGAAAAATTGAAAACACAGGATATGTGAGAAGCTCAGCGTTGCAATGAGCAACTTGCGCGCGTCTGTCTGCGGAGGTATTCGTCTGGAGACCCCGCTTCTAGAGGGCCATGCGAATGGCCGCGGAGGCCCACAAGTGTAGCGAGGTCGAGGATGCGGAAGGGATCGGAGAAGCGGGCAGGCGAATGGGAGACCATGAGAATCTGGAAGAGGTCAGTAAGACCAGACACAGCATGTCGCACATGGGGCGCTCCAGCTCCCAAATCGAGCAGCAGTACAGGAAGAGGGAAGGTTCTCGTACGAGCCGAAATGCCAGGTATCACCGCCTTCAAAGAGGGAGAAAAGAGGGAGCAAGAGGCGATCTTCATGGATAAGGCTTACTGCTGTGACATGAGAAGACAAGCAACTGAAAGCAACTACAACTCCTGCAAAAACAAGAAGCAAGAAAAACATGCACGCGTCCACCTCATTGTGTGGCACACGTGCAGCCAAGAAGCAGGCCATGAGAGGGTTGCATGCGTCAGCAAGCGGTGCGCAGGAACGCCCGCTCCATAAAGGGGGGAAAAAGCGTAGGGCGCTGTCCTTTGCCCTTGTTCGGCGCAACTCTCTTCAAAAGCGTTCCCACTTCCCCACCGGATAAAGGCTGCAGACTGCTTTGCCGCGCGCCTCCTCACTGATGCAGCCCTCCGGGTGCCCACGTACAGGCACTCCAAAGCGCCCTAAAACAAATCTCCGCGCGACGGTGGGCGCGACGGGCCCCACGCGGCCGCCACCGACACCTGCTCGCGGCGACGCTGATCGGCTTGATAGCGCGCGAACTCTTGCTCAATGCTGCCCTCGTGCGCACTTTCATTGTCTAAGGAGGCACCGCGATGCCGCTCCCACATGCTGAGCGACACGTACTTCAGCTTGTTCATCTTCTTCCGGCCAAGTCGGTGGCCCAGCATAGCGGCGTGCTCGCGGAAGCGCCGTCGCTCGACGGCTTGGTGACACACCGTGCACCACATTTGGTCAGGCGGCAGCAGCTCCGCGGCGAGCTGCGATGGCCGCA
>NC_018257.1:676739-677357 GCF_000227135.1 Leishmania donovani | reverse complement strand
TACCACGCTACCCTCCACCGCTATCTGGTCTACATGCACGGTTTCTCTCTACACATATGTGTGCCAATCCCCCTGTACTTGTCCAGAGATGGCACAGCTCGTTGGTGCAAGGATGCCACCAGAGCGTACAAGGGAAGCAAGACAGGTGATGGAAGAGCCAAATCTTAGCTGGAAGGAGGACGCATACAATCACGGAGAGAGAGAGAGACGGAGACAGTATGTGGAGAGAGAAGTTCACGACGCCTCAACAAATACAACGACTCACCCCACCGTTCTCCCGCGGCGGAAGAACGGGCCTGCATGTCTCATCGAACCGGCGCCATAGATGGGCCCCGCGGGTCACTTGCACGCTTAATACGCGACAGGGGGGGGGTATTCTCAGGTGCACTCGCTACTTGCTTCAGCCGCATACACAGGAGCAGGCGCACCCCATCAGGGAATCACACGATGTCCATTCTTCCTCGATTACTTCGCCTCACCGCACTGGATGGCACAACGGTCATGCGCTTCTTAACGCGGGAGAAGAGAAATTTTGTTTTTTCCACCCATCATGTCCATTCTCCATCACAGAGCATGAGCCACACTCCACTCGGCCCCCGGCCCTGCCACAGGCCCGTC
>NC_018257.1:614675-676640 GCF_000227135.1 Leishmania donovani | reverse complement strand
GCCGAGTCAGTCATCTGCACACGGCCTCTGCATCAAGCTCTAGCCGTCTCTCGCTCCACAGGCCGCCTCACAGCCGCTCACATCATGCCGGTCGCCACCCCTGGTGCATCCCCCTCGCCGTGGCGCAGGCTCCCCACACCAGTGGGCAGTGCGAGGGCCGGGTGAGGTACGCTCAAGCCACGCTGACACCCTGCCCATCATGTGGGTGGTGCAAACGTGCTCGCTGCCGCAGGCCGCTCCGACGCAACGTCAGCCAGGACCTGACCTCCAATATCAGCAGCGCTACACCACTCTCACCACGCCCTACGCCATAAGTACTTGACCATGTTACCACCAGAGGTAGCTCGGCATCGGCAGAGATAAGGGGGCTCGCCTGGCTTCCTCCCCACACAGAGTCGGGGTGCACTAGACCCTGAGGATACGATGCGCCGAGGTGTGGTCCTCCGGCATCAGGACGAGAACATGCAAAGCAGCAAAACGAAGCGCCAGCGTTTCGTTCTCTCGCCATGCCTCTTAACCACCTGCATCTGCGGGGGCCGCAAAGCCCGCACCTAGGTGTGATCGGCGTCGCGCTCGTTGCTGTCTTCGTCGCTTGCGCTGCCGCCTCCGTCACTCTCCGCAGAGGAGGTACTGCGTGTGGTGTGCGCAGGGATCGCCCGCTGCGTCAACAGCATGTGGTGGTCTGCGCCACTCTCCGTGCCGCCGCTGTCATCGTCGGTGAGGCGGATCCACGTTTCCAGGCCTGGTGCGGGGAACGACAAAGAGCGACGGCGCGTTGTGCCGTCCAGGTGGTGTGCAGGATCCATCGTCGCCGTCGCTTCTTCTGTGGTCGTCGCAGCAACTAGCGGAGCAGCACCCTGCCGACGAGACGACTGCGACACGGGCTGCAACACCATACTTTGACAGTGCTGTGTCGGCCTCGCCATGTGAGAACGACAGGTGGAGGAGTGCCGGGAGCCGTGGCCCCGTCCATCGTCGCGGTCGAGGTCCTCCCGGCCGTCGCTGCCGGGCGCCGTGTACGACGCAATGTAGCCGCCATAGTCGTAATGACTGAGCATGTCCTCAGAGACCTCGGAAGCGTCGTCGAGATCGAGCTCCACAGTGCGTGCCAAGGGGTGCTTCATGTAAGATGGCCGTATCTGGATCGCGTCGGAGGCGGCCATGTTGAGCGCCATGCGGCTTAGCTCACCTGGTGATAAGATGATCGGAGAGCGCATGCGCACAGCTCTGATGGCGACGGTGGTCGACGGCGTCGAGATGGAGCTATTGGTGGAGTGGTCGTCTTCGATGCCACCTGCAGAGGTCGAGGAGGAGAACAATGTCACCGCATGTTCTCCTTCGCCCCTCAGCACCGCCATCGGACGGGCATCGGTCGAATCCAGGGCCATCGTCTCCCGCCCGCGCGCACGCTTTCGTTCGCTAGAGATGCCACCATCATGACCGTGACACACCGCTTTCTCGCCATTTTGGGCATTCCATCCATCGGTGGATCTCTGGGCGTCCACCAGCGGCGCTCCTTGGCTTGCACGCTCACTGCCGTTCTGGGTGGCAAGAGGGTTCAGGCTGTGGAGGTAGCTGCGAAACTCATGCTCAGAGGTGCAGCGTCTCGACGGCGGCGGAGTGGAGCAGGGCGCGATGAGCGTCGTCTGCTCGTCCGGATGCGCTGGTGCAGCTGCATGCCCCGTCTTATGCGGGGAAGGCGACGGCAAAGCAGATGCCGAAGCGCTGTCTACGAGAGACAGTGGTGCCACTAGCATTTCTCCGCTTGAGGCCGCCGCACCCTCGCGTCGCACAGACGGTGTCGCCTCGCAAGACGGCGTCGATGGATGATAGCTTCTTGCAAGACTGCTGCTGCTCATGTTACTGCTGTGTGGGGCGGAGGCAATGCTGCTGTCGGTGGTTGACATCGCCGAGGAGGCGGAAGCTGGAGATGCAGCGGAGGCTCTCACCACAGACATGAGGAATTTATGTATGGCATCGCCCGCACCTTGCTCTGCCACATCGCCGTCGTGCGCCTCGCCCGCGCTCGTCACGTCGCCGTCATCACCGCTGCCAAATGCAGTCACCCCCTCGTTCTCGACAGACGTGCCGCTGTGAAGCGACCGGAAAAGCGATGCAGTGGAGGAAGGCGAGGTCGCGAAGATCATCCGCTGCGTGGGTTGCTCGTTCATCGCGGTCGTCGCTGCTTTGCCGGGCACGGCTACCGGTGATGTGGGGGGTGACAGGGAGAGCCGTGCGCTCGTCCGGTATATCAAAGGCGTTGCACTGAAACCTGTATCGCTGAGCATCCTGCCCGCGCCGGAACCGCGGGCGACGGGTGTGCTCCACACCAGGGAGCTGCGCCGCTCCTGCCGCTGGTTACCGCTGATCCCATCACCTCTGCCCCCGGTGCCTACAGCATCGACGTCTACAACCGTCTCCTCATCCTCGTAGATGAATACGTCGTTCATGTCGCACAGGGAGTCGCGCAGCCCCACGAGTTTGCCCTGCACGGGCGACAGCGGCGCCGTCGCCTCCTCTCCGTTCATGGAGGAGAAGACTGTGGAGCCGCACTGGTCACCGGAAACCTTGCTGCCTCGGTTGTGGTATTGCTCGTGAAGATTGGTGCCATTTTCCGTGCTCATGGGAAGCTCCGTTCCTGCTGAGCTGCCGGTGACCCCTACACCGTCAGGTGGCCCTGTCTGCACAGCGCATAGGCCATCGTCCTGCGGCCGTTGCGCGCGGTGAGAATTGCTGCTGTCTGCGAACAGCGACACCACAGACGATGCAGCACCGGACGAAGCAGTTGAAGGACGCGTCGAGGAGTACCGCGGCATCTGACTGGGGCCTCGACTATCTGTGAAGGTCAGCCGTAGCTCTGACTCGCTCGCAAGCTCGCTTGGCGAGATAAGCGTACGCCGCTCCGCCCAGCCGTAGGCATCGACGTCATCGTAGTAGTATTGATCACCGTGATGGTGCGCGCGAAGGCTGGCCAGGTGGTCCAAGAGGTCGGATGCAGTCACTGTGCTTGGGCCACCGGCTCTGGCACTGGTCGGTGTAGAAGAGGACTGTTGCTGCGCTTCCAACGGCGATCGAGGAGCCAGTCGCTGCGTGAGCCCTTCCTCCTGCTTGCTTCGTGCAGCCAGAGAAGCTCTGCATTCGACCTCCAGCGACACAACCTGTGCAGCTAGAAGCGTCGGTGCACTCTCGCACGGCAGCACAGCCGCCCCCGTCTTAGTATCAAGGAGACGCTCAACGCGAACGCGGCGCTGCAAGCGTAAGCGGTCTATGATGGCCTCGCGCAGGGTCAGTGGACTCTGCAGCGTCTTAGATGGATCAGCCTCACCGACCGACGTCCGCAGTGGCAGACCGATGCGAAGCGTGTGGTGGTGTGTGCGCACCGTGAATACAGTAGGAGACTTGGATGTCGTCGCTCCTGCTGCGGGCGCCGACGATCGCGCGAGGCTTAGCATGAGGCGCTTTGCCCGCTCAGCGGCAGGAAGCATCGTTAGACTGAAAAAGGCCGCGTAGCACGCCCCGCCCTCCACCTCGCCTTCTGCGCCATCATCCTCTGCATCCACGGCACCCACAGACTCAGCCTCGGAAGAGGTGAGAAACACATCGGTGGAATCATGCTGCTGCAGCATCCACTCTTCTGCGGACCGCATGGGTAGAGAAGTCGCTGGAGGCGCGAAGCATGACTGCAGCGATGATGACGACGGCGTCTGCGAAGTCGCGTCGCTGCTACGAGCCATCATGCGCTGCAGTTGGTTGATGCAAATCCATGGTGCGTTAGAGGTGGTGTTAGACGCAGCTTCAGGCGGCACAGATGAGGCGCCTAGTACAGTCGGGGCTTTGCTCGAGATTGCCGCTGCCTCTGCGACCACCGAAGAGGAGCAGCTAGCGCAACAGCGGAACTGCGCCTCGCCGGGGAGGCACACCGGCGCCCCTTCACATCTGCTTCTGCTCTGCTCCTCATCGGCGGCCAAGATTAGTTGCACGTCCTCTGGCGCGCTCGGCCCGGCAGCAGGCGGCGTCAGTGACACAGACAACGGACTGAGCCGGTGCTCCTCTACAAACGACCTTGTGCGAGAAGCCGGCACATGCAGTACACAGTAAGTCGATAAACGGCCTTCAAGCCCGTCACGAAGCTGGTGGAGCTTCACGGTTTCCGTTTTCTGATCCACCGACTGCAGAGACGACGAAGCGATGGATGCCAAGGGGATCAGCACATCACCACGGTAGTCGGCCGAGCGGCTGCGAAACAGAGGCTGCTTGGCCTCAGGCTTCCCGTCCGCCTGAGATGCACGACGCGCTTGGTGGACGCTGGTATCGGAGAGCGGCGCGCACTGAAAGAGCGAGATGCGGACGCACTGGCGCGAAACAGCCATGGGGCTGGCGCTCAATGAGGACACTTCTGATTAGCAAGCAGTGAAACCGCCAAAGGCACCGTGCTTCGGTTTTGTTTTCACTGATTGCTCGTGTGCGAGTGGTGCGTGCTGTAGCGCCTTGCTTAGAAGGTCTGCTGACGTCTGCGAATGGTGGCGGCCACAATGGTGCCGCGAGCTGCTGCTCCACTTGCGTATCTATGGATACGTGTGCGCGTGCCTGTGTGTGCGCTCTCCCAAGTTGGAGTTGCCCTCATCCGCAGGCACGCACGCACACGCCGGTCAGTGGCTCGATCTTCAATGACTGCCTTTCTATGATCTACTTTGCCACGCTCGCCTGTACGCGTAACTGTACGGGTGTGCCTGCGTATGCGGGGGGGGGGCCTTATAAAGTGTAGAAGATGGGTGATCGGAGGCGAAAAGATTCGCTAGAAGAAACCAATGGGCAGATCGATGACGTGGTCAGTCCCCACCCACATGTGGAGTGGCGTGTATCGCGTTGCAGCTAGACGTGTCGCACCCCCCCCCACCCTCTTCTTTTTCACAGTGTGGCGAATAATGCGCATCCTTCCTCAGCCTATGGAAAGCGGCCGGCGTCGCCTCCAAGAACCTCAGCGTAGCGGCACGATGCTTGTGGGCAGTGTCCGTAGTCGCGTTTGCACGCCCGCCATCCCTTCACGGAAGACGCCTGTGCGCAGCTCCTCCGACCGGAGAGGGCAAAGGCACATAGAAGGAGAGAAAGACGGGCGCGGCGCGCACCACCATGAAGGCTTGATCTGCTCTCCTTCATCGTTCCACCCGAAGACGAATGGAACGGTCCGCAGCGCAGCTTAGGCTTTGTGTGTTTTTTTCTTTTTTCGTTAGTCGCATATTTCGCTCATTCCTGTGCCAGCACCGCCACAAGACGGTCACCGGAGAAAAACATGTCGCCCGGTCGGTTGGGGGTTGACGTCATGTACGGGCACACCTCTCACGACTCCATAAAAAGCGAAACGCGTACACAACACATCGGCAAGCCGATCGCAATGGAAGAGCCGTCGAGGTCGGCGGCGAAGCGGCACGACACCCTCTACAGATAAAACGGAGGAGGCAAACAGAAGGCAGCGCGTCGGCACACGCGTGGATACCTTATGTGCAGGGACTTGCACACACGGTGCACAGGTCAACCTAGGCAAAGCCCGCGCAGGAAAGGGGAGAGTGGGGTGAAAAAGACGAAGGCAGCTGGGACGAAATCGTTTGATGTGAGCCGAAAGACCTGCGCCAAGCCTGAGCAAGTCGAGGCACGACAAGAACGAAGGGGGCAAGGGAAACAAAAGCCTGCGAAACGCTTCGCTACAGTACCAATGCCCCCCGCTCACGCATCATTGCTTCTACCCCTGAATCACGCGCCGTACACCGCCTAGTGGGGTAACGGCTGAGTAATCGGCCACTGCCGGGCTGCGCTTCGGGGCGGTGTCGCCGTCGTCGTCAAAGCTGAGCTGGCGAGCCACAACCGCTACAGCCGGCTTCGCAACGGTTCTGGGGGCCCCCGGCGGCGTGCCGAAGCGCGCTGCAGCGTCCACCGGGGTCTCCGTGGAGCAGAGAAGAGCATCCTGTCGCGCGCTACTGGGGGATACTTGCTGTCGCTCCGCTGTCGTCACTTCAGTCGCTACGTGCATCTCCTCAACAGCGGGAACTGATGGGGCAGCTGTAACCTGGAGGTGCTGGGACTCCGTCGCGGCGGACGGGGTCAACACCTCGTGCGCGCGCTTGATGCTGCTGCTCTCGCTGCGCGGATAAGAGTAAGTGTCGCAGCGGTAATGCTTGCTGGGAAGTTGTGGCGATTGCCTGGCCTCGTGTCGCTGGTACCGGAGATGTTCTTTGGAGCTGCCCTCTTGAGCGATCACCGGTCGCGGTGGCCGACGGTCACCGCCGGTTTCGGTGGTGCCTCTGCTGTCCCCCGAAGACCTCGGCGACGGCACTTCAGACACGGAGCCCTGCGACGATGCCGAGGACGAGGTTTGCGTGGGATGCAGCTGCACCACCGGCGGTGGGCGTCGGCCGCACTTGAACCGGCCAAGCATAATCTTCTCTGGGCTTGACACGTAGTTGGCGGCGAAGTGCTTGTGCGCAGCTGGGCCCCATCGAATGCGTTGCGCCTCGCGTTCGCGCAGCGTCGCAATCGACCGCGCAATGTCCTGCCACGCTTCTTTTTCCTCCTCCTCTTCCGAGCTGCTGTCCGCCCCGGTGCTGTCGACGTTGTGCGCCGTCTTCTTGCTGCTCTGCCTAGCAGCGACCGGCGTGCTGCTGCTCTCTTGGGCAGTGTCTGAGACCGCGTCCGAGGCACAGCCGAAAGCCGCTGCGTTCTTTATAGGCTCGTCTCCACTAGGCAGGGTTGGACCGTCACAGGCAGCGCCACCGACGGCAACAACAGCAAGTGGTGCAGCGATGCTGATTGAGTTGAACGTCTCCTCGGTGCTCTGCGCTTCTGTGGCAGCAGCCGCCTGCACCGACGAGGATTCCCTCTTCTTCGCTGAAGCACCGTTTCCCGCACGGAAGCGCATGTGCACTGTCTCCTTCATCACCTGCACCACCTGCACCACGCAGTCGTTGGAGAGAAGCTCGATCATGTGAGCGGGCGGCTCGCCGGTCCTGCCGCCGTTGCCTGTCTCGTCATCCTCGAGCGTGATCGACCGCGCGGCGTTGCTGGGGACCAAAACGTACACATCTGTGACGGCGATCCCAGAGCGGCAGAGCCGACGCACGACAGCGTCCGCCTCCTTCGCAGTACGACGCAGGGAGAGTATGTAGCGCATCATGGCACCCTTGGCCAGCTCACGCACCGTCATCGAGGCGGTGATTGGCACACGCAGCGTCTTGGGCCTCACCTCTGCGAAAGGTGATCCTGGCGCCGTGGAGGCGCCCCTCACGTTGATGTCCGGTGCCGGTGTCAACGTCACCGTTACAAAACTCGGCACGGTGACGGTGATGGTGCCGCCAGCCAGAGACGTCATGGATGCCGGAGCAGGTGACGGGGGCCGGGGAAGGGGGGAGGAGAGGGAAGTAGAGAATCAATGTGGCGGTGCCGCGATGAGCTTGACAAAGTCGGAGACACCGGTGGTGTGGCAGGGCCAACGGCAACACTCGTGACGCGCTCGAGTTGCCTTTCTTGGTAACCTTCTATGAATGCTTATGTGTGCATGCAGAACGTTGATGCACTGCCGCGACAGGCAAGCAGATCAAGACTGCAAGCCGGCCGGTTTGTGCGCGTGAAGCGTTTATCTATGAATGTGGCACGGATATGACAAGAGCGGCAATAGGATGACCCTCGCGGTAGGCTCGTGCACGGTGCTTTCCCTCTATGTGGGTGTGGGCGTATGCGTGTTTATGCGTGATGCTTTCTATGGTCACCGTAGACTCCCTCGTGGAACAGATGACGAAAGCAAAAAGGGAAAATGAAGCGAAGAACGGCAGCGCCACTGAGGCAGACCGCTGACGGGCGCATCGGTGTGGAATAGAGAGACACAGAAGAGGATCACAGCAGGGGAGAGGTAGGGATAAAAACGCATGAAGAGGGACAGGAGACCCATCACGCCTGCAGTGATGTACATCAGCGACGCTCGAACAGCTTCAACACTCCTCTCCACACACACAGTGAGGTAAAGGCGTAGTTGCGCCAGCGTCTGGTCCTCTTCCCGCAAGCCCTAGACGGTAGAAGCACGCCGCAGAATAGCTATGTGGCGCGGTTCTACGGGGCACAAGAAGTCCATGACGAGACCTTCACAGTCGCCCGCGCGCATGTCTCTTGTACGCCCTCACCCCCTTTTGCGTGTGTGTGTGTGTGTGTCTGTCCGTCTGTCTTTCAGCCCTTTTCTTCTCTTCGTTCTTTCGAATGAACATTCACGTACACATTGATACGGAGATGAAGCCGACAAAAACAGATGAAGCGAGGTATATATCGTCCACCAGATGGCCAAGACCACAAGCAAAAGAGGGCATGGTCGGCAGCACTCGTCTGAGGTGAACACCACAGAGCGTCTGCGTGTGGTTCACAGGAGAGAGAGACCAAGAGAACAAAGACAAGAGAGAAGAGGAGAAGCAGCAATGATGTGTGTGTGTGTGTGTGTGTCTTTGATAGAGGGAAAACAACGAAGGTGGGGTTTGTCTGTGTGTGTCTGTCTGTCTGTGTATGCCATCACCATCAAAGCCCCTACCCTTTCAAAAAAAAAAAGAAGGAAACGAAAACGCCGATGTTGGGCGTTGTGGGTGTCCCGCTCGCCCCTGCAGGCCTCAGCGGCAAGTCCGTGGGGACGTCGCAGGAAACAACCACGAGAGAAGGGAACGGTGGAAACGACCCTGCAGGCGGGCGCACGGGAAGGCAACGCAACCGAGAGGTGTCAGATGACGAGCAGGGGTACGGCGGTATAGTGCCCACCCCTCCACGTCCCCTAGCCTTTGGTGCATCAAACCTGATGCCCCCGAGCCTTTTTATGCCCCCCCCCTTCTTCTGCTGCGCAGACGCGCTCTCCACGTCGAAGACACACATGCGCGCCACTGCCGTCATCCTCCGCGCGACCACCAACTACTCCACATACTCCCCATCATCTTCATGGCGTCCACGCTGCTCTCCGATACTCTCCGCGACACCTGGTCAGCGAAGGTGCGCAGCACCTCAGCACTGGAGTGCGTTACGTCCTTGAGGCGACACACATTCACGGATTCCTTCATGGTCGTGCTGAACTTGCTCGCACTCGAAGTTTGCGACGCGTGACGGTCAAAGAGCGTGTTCAGCATATTCAGCATCTCGGCGTCGTTGTACGGGACTGTGTGGCGGTGCACGGCGTAGAGCCAGAGCTCGTAGAAGACGGCGGCGAAGGGGCGCACGTGCACGAACCACTCCGCCGCGGAGCTGAAAAAAGCCTCGCGGATCTCGGCGGACGAGGGCTCGGGTGCCTTCGTCGGACTCGCAGATGAACCACAGCCGCCACTCCCAGGGGACCCGGGCGGTGAAGTGCAGCCCCGAGCATATGATGAAGCGGCCGCTGGTGACGGCCCGGCAAAGCACGGGCATTGCCGCTGCTGACACTGCTCCACGGCAGCCAGGAAGGCGTCGTCGATGCGCACTGTGGATCGCGCCAGCTTCTCCACAAACGTTTTCTCAGAAAAGATAAAGCGGAAATCTATGTGCAGCAGCGCACCGTTCGTGCCGATCAGCACGTTTCCCTTGTGCCGGTCGCCGATGCTGAAAATGTAGTTTAAAAGAAGAAACAACTTTGCGGAGGCGAGAAAGTTGATGCAGCTTCGCGTGCCGCGTTGCAGCACGTAGCTGGCGATGTCCATATTGTCCAGGTTCGACAGCTCGCGCCCCTCCGCCTTCTCAATAAGCCCCGAGTCGCACGAGAGCGGCAGCACACTGTAGTCCAGCATCTCCGCGTTCCCTATCTCACTCGACAGGAGCATCTGCAGCAAGCGGGACGAGATGCACATGAGCTGATCACGCTCGACGTTCTCGCGCTTGTAGAGGAACATGCATTCCTGCGGCAAAGAGTCGTGGAGCAACTCCGGCGAGACGCCGTTCACTGCGGCCACCGGGCTCGTGACAGGTGCAGAGGTTTTGGTAGAGGGATACGTTGGTGCCGCTCCGGTGCCTTTCTCTCGCCCCTCGCCGCTTCGCTCCGCGTGTGACTCCCCTGTCGGCAGAGTATGTCCACCAAAGTTCTTGGCCGCCGTCGTCGTGTCGCGCTCAAGGTGCTCGGCGGCTGACCAAGTGCTGAATGCGAGCCACGTGGGCTTGCTCGCCGCGTTCGGCGCCACCTTGACGCCAGAGAGACGAATCGACTTGAGCACAATGTACGGCTTGAACGGGTTTAGTATCGGATGTGGGAGATCAATGTAGGAGTGGTGATAGCCTCGCCGTGCCGAGGGCGTGGTCGCCTCACCCGGGGCGCCGGTGGCGGATGCAGGTGCCTTGGGTGTGCAGCGTCTGCAGTAGGCGACGATCCAGCCCACCACAGATGTCTGGCTCACGACCGATGACTGCGCGCAGAAGCGGTCGAGCTCGTGAAAGAAGTCGAGTGTCGCCACGACGCGGTCGCGCGCCACAGGGTCCTTGCGTCCCACCTCCGCCACAATGCGCGTCCGCCACAGGCCGAACAGGTCCTCGTCGTAGCCGTAGTACGAGTAGGTGGACTGCAGCGACAGGAGCATGATGAACACCAGGGAAAGGCTCGAGCCTGCCACGGTCGGAATGACCTGTTCGAGTAACTGCTGAAAGCGGCGGCGCTGCGCGGGCACCAGTGCATCCTTGTGCAGCATATCCAGCAGCCACACCGTCACCACCTGCCCCTCCGTCACGTCTGACAACATTGGCAGGGGAAGCGGCGCCGTCGTAGGCGGCGACGACGTCCGTGCAGCAAAGGAAGCGGCGGTGGCTTGATTCGCCTCTGCCAGGCGCTTCCACAGCGCCGTCGTGCTTAGGTACACGCGCGTCATGCGCTCCAGAGCGCTGGCCACGTAGGCGTCGTACACCTTCGTCGGCGCGGCACACAGTAGCTCCGCACACTTCACAAAAAAGTAGCTCGAGCCGATCTTAGAGCAAAAAGCGGTGCAGAAGAGGTGCCAATGGCTGAAATTGGGCACCACCGGCAGCTGAAACGAGTGGTGCTTCGACTCCACCGCTGAAGCAGCCGACGAAGACAGACTGGGCAGACTCGTCAGAACCGTATCTGCGCGATTCAGCACTGAGCTGCTCAGGCGCCAAATGAAGTAATAAGACGCATCCGGCACCCACAGATTCTCCGTTGCAATGAACTTCAGCAGCAGCAAGGCCGCCTCCGGGTGATGGACGACCGGGATGGACGACGTCGGGCCGTCCCCGAGAAGGAGAAAGAGGCTGTTCTGGAGCAGAATGCCGACCGGTGTCTTGACAGAGTGCAGGTCAGCGTCGCAGTTGTGCAGAAGCAGTCGATACTCGCTGATGCACAGCTCTGCCGCCTCGCGCCACTGCTCATTCACGGTGCGGCAGAGCACCAAGTCGCTGAATCCCAGCCCGGCGAACGCGAAGAGGGCCCCCAGGTAGTGCAGCTGGCTGACGGTTTCGTATTCCTTGTAGCAGGTGTCGCAGACGAGGCGCTCCTCCGCCTCGTCGGAGCTGCCGGGCTTCGCCAGCTTCGCGAAGGAGTAGTGGGCCCGCTTTGTGATGCAGAAGACACACAGGCGAATGCCGCAGCTGCGGCAGTGGTGTGCGCGGGTGCCGAGGGGGCGCGAGAGGCTGATAAAGGCGCGCCCGCAGCTCGGGCACGAGTCGGACGACTCATCGTCCTTTTGCCAGCTCGGGTTGTGCAACAGCTTCGTGAGGCCGAACGTGTTCAGCTCGTTCTCCTCTGCGACGCTGCCGACGGTCGCACGGGCGGCAGCGCCGCCGCCCCCCTTGCCCGCAGCGCCGGCTCCACCTGCACCTGCGGCTCCGTTGCCACCGGTGCTGCTGTTGGCGTTGCCGCCAACGCTGCTACTGGGTCTCCCGCGAAGGCGCGCGTTGGCGACGTAAGACAGTGTCGCGTCGACGAGTCGAGACACATGCGAGCTCTGCTGCTGCGGGGCTACGCCGCGTGAAGGGAAAAGGTGCTGGTCATCCTTGATCTTCTCGCTGACCCAGCGCAGCTCAAGGTTCGACTCGGAGCGGGCACCAGAACGGTAAGGCTCGAGCGCCTTCAGATGAAAGCCGGACCACACCGCCTTGCGGAACTTCACGCAGTCCTCGACGCGCAGGCCAGAGAACCCAGACGCGATCTTTTGCGCCAGCGCGCGGCAGTGATCCCGGTAGACGTCCGCGAAGAGACGACCACACAGGTGGAAAGCGGCACTGTAGCCGCTGTGCACGGAGTAGTTGCGCCTTGGCGGCGGCCCTGTCGCCGAGGCGGCAGCGATGGTGTTAGTGAGGAGCGACGCCACGCCGCCCGCCGCAGCTGACGCGAGACCTTCGCCTCTCCTGGGAGAGCGGGCGCCGACGCCAGCGTTGCCCATCACGCCAGACCCCGCACTTGCCGAGGCGGACGTGCACGCTGAGGCGCCTTGCGGGTTCGGGTCGAGGTGATACGCCACACTCGACACGCGGAAAAAGAAGTCCGAGTTCTCGCTCAGAGTCTCCCGCAGCGTCTCCTCGAGCTTGCGCGGCACCGGACCGCCGGCTGGCGAGCAACTGTTGAGGCAGCACATGGAAGGAATACCGGAAACCCCGCTGTAGATGGCACCGGAGCCTGATACTGCACCTCCCGCGCCACACGATCCTGCCGTCGCAGCAGCGGCGGCGGGGTCGCCATGCACGCCACACCTTCCGCTACCAACGGCGCCGCCGCTGTTGTTCGGCCCACGTCGCGCTGCGTACGCTTGCCGCAGTCGCTCTCGCTCGTACGCGTCCAGATACTCCACAAACTCCTGGATCTCAAAGGGCAGCGAGCCGTCCGACTCAGCAGCCGGGACGACCGCGTTGCTCAGAATGCAGAGAAAGACTGGATCCTCAATGTGGATGCGAAAGCGCGTGTGACTCACACGGTCGTAGACGCCAAGCCATACAGAACCGATGCAGTTTGTCGGAGGCGGGGTCGCCGGGCAGACGGCAACGGGGTTCTCGGTGCGGGCGGTAGTAGCGGCTTCCGCCGCGGCGGTTGCTGCTGCGGCGTCGCTCATCTCGCTCTACGGAGACAGCGTCCCTTTCAGGAGCTCTAAGCGGGCCCAACGCTCCCCAAAGAGTGCGTAGGAAGGATACTGCGAGCGCTTCGCCACGCTAAAAGGCAGCTGGCGTGCCTCACGCCGTGCCAAGACTGCTATCCGTCCGCAACGCTGATGGTGGCCACAGCAACCCTCAACAAATCGAGATGTACCGAGAAGAAAGGAAAAAATTAAAGGAAACAGACAGAAAAAAAAAAGAAAGCGGCGGCGATCAGACAGGTGAGGCGCCGGCACGCAGAGGCGGAGCGGGAGCAGCAGCAGAAGGCGAAAAGGGAAAAGTACGGAGCGACACAAACGCACACGCAAGAGACACAAAAAAAAGTACTCAGTGGGCACAGGCGCAAAAGACAATCTGATGTTAGGAAGAAGTGCTAAGAAGATGTGTCACGCCAACAAGAGAGAGGGAAAAGTAGACGATTGTGACGGTACGCGCACACGTGCAAGCACACGAACAAGCCGAAAAGGGAGAGCAGGTGATGTGCGAGCTCAAGAACATCGAAGAGGTACAAGAAAAAGACGCTGATGTGAAGATCAGCGTGGAGGCGAAGGGAAAATGCGGCAGACAAGGAGGGAAAGAGGGGGGCGATGACAGTGTACTTCGCCGTTGTCAAGATCGCGCACGGGAAAGCTTCGCCAGCGCTACCGCGGAAAAGCTGAAAAAAGAGACTTTTAACAGAAAAAACGAGCGTATCGGTGATCGAATCGAGAGTGTCAGCACACAATATAGATCTAAGCCGAAAACGTCGATGAGAACAGCAGAAGAAAAACGAGCTGTAAGCACACACGCCGGCAGGAAAGATAAGAGATAGAGAGAGCACTTTCTATCAAGCAGAGAAGATCTACTGCAGAAGCGCCAGCAAGCATCAGCGGCCGCTACCGTACAGCGAGCAATAGGGGTGACAGCAGGCGAAGTACGAGTAGGCGACAACCATACAAGCAAGAAGAAGGGGTGGTGGGTGGTGAGTGATTGTCAAACAAACAAAATAAAAGATGCCGCCGAAAAGGAAGCAGTGAAATCAACCACAGAGACAATGGCCAGCAACAGAAATAGAGAGCGACTAATCTTGGAGGGCGCAAGGGACAGATGAGCGGCAGCAGCACAAGGAAAAAAAAACGCTTGCAAAAATTCACGCAACGTAGTTTGTGCACAGTCCAGACGCCCCCCGCACCCACACACACAAAGACACACCAAAAGAAAAGAGAAGCAGAATGAAGCTCCAACAAGGGAGCCAACGCAGACAGCGGCAGAGACGAGAGGAAAAGGGAAAAGAAGGCGGGGAAGTACAGAAATAGAGTTACGAGATGGAAGGCACTGAGGCGTTGCGAGGAGGAAGGGAGGGAAAGGGGGGATGCAGGCAAAAGAAAAACAATGGCGACGATGACGAGGAGGAAGAGGAGGGAGGCAATACCAAGCGAGCGCAGCAGAGCAAACGAAGAGAGACAATCAAGAGAGAACACTGTGACCACACACTCGCACACGCACGCGCCAAAAAAAAAAGGAGAGAAGTAAGATGTGCCACCACCACCACCCCCTCCAGAAAGGGTGCAGACAGGCCCGGAGACGCGAAAATACAAATCGAAGGACGAGAAGGACGCGAACGAAAAAAAGGAGGGGAGAAGCATCAGTGGCGTATCTCTGCAGAGGGTGATATGTACATGAGACAACGACACCAATCACACACTCGAAAGCAAGTAAGTGACAAAAAAAAAGAAGAAAGCAGCTAGCAACACAGAGAGAGAGGGAGGGAGGGAGTGAGAGAGAGTCTTTGACACTGCTTTCAGAAAAACAGAGAAAGTGCGAGAGAGAGCAAAAGTGGAAAGACACACACGCACAAACACGAGAAGGAAAAACTACATAAAACTGTAAACATAAACGCGGCACGGCTGTACAACAAAGAAAAGGTCCGAATTTGTATGGGTGGGCTTCTGTAGCCACGCTCTCCCTCGTACGACATGCAGAAAAAAAAAGAAGAAAAAACGGAGAACGAGGCAAGATGCACCACCACAGTCAGTACCCGCAGCAGCACCAAGAGCAGTACAAGAAAGAAGGAAGGAAAAGGGGAGCACGGAGGAGAGGAAAGATCAGAGAGAGAGAGGGATGGGCAGAAAACAGCTGCGAAAGCAACCGCAAAGGTGAAGAAAGCAGAAAGCCCAACAGAGAAAGTAAGGTCCGTTGAGATACACCGGCACGCACGACAGAGAGGGGAGGAGCCTCCTTTGTGTGGGTGAGGCAGGGGAGGGAGGAGGAGGGAGTGCGCGTGTACTGGTGTGCACTTAAAGCAAAAAGTGGGAAGTCGGAGAGAGGGGGGAAAGAGGCAACTGCAGCAGAGGTGAAGGGTGTGGGAGGAGGGCGCAATCAGCGTCTCACTGGGGCATACCCGCAACCGCTCTGCTTTCTCCCTCCTGTCGATGACGCCCGGCTCACCTGTGTACACACACAGCCAGCAAGAGCGGCAATGATACACCAACTGATTGCAAGCCGGAGCGACGTGTTACCTAGCCAAAAAAGGGGGAGAAAAAAAAAGCAATACCCAACTTGACACGGCCGAGCTGTAGAGAGGGGCGTGGGAGAGGGGGAGAGGTGCAGCGTCGAACTTTGCCTTGTTCTTCGACTCCCCTTTTGTGTGTTTTTGCTTGTTTTTTTTTTTGTTTTTGACTTTCGCTTCCTTTATTTTTTTTTTGGTGTGTGTGGGAGGAGGGGGGAAGGGGGTCGGTGTTTCTCTTTTTTGTTGTTTGCCTGACGCGGAGACACGAGACGAGCACAAGATGTTTGGAGGAGACGCCGCGAGGCAGGCATGTAGTATTTATAGCCGTAAAGGGAGGAAAGCGACGTGAAGAAAGACGGAGGAGGATAGATTCAAGAGAGCAGTGTCAGAAGAATCCACAGCTACTGCGTCACTGGCGCTTTTGTGCAGCACACACGCATGCGGGTGGTGGGAAGCTTGTGGCTGAAGCGAAGTAGTTGTGGGTCAGTGATGCTCACTGCGGTGAGGTCTCTCTATTTGTTGCTACGCTACCGCGTGAAAGACGTATGCCTTCGGCGCCCCGCAGGGGCGGGTAGCGTCTCCATTTTGCATTGAGGCTTGTCTTTCTGCCCGTGGTTTGTCCTTTCCCGCTCTCTATATGTGCATGCCCTTCACGATGTGTTGCACAGCAGCGAAAAAAAGAGGTCATTGGGGAGTGATCGGGTTTCTGTTCCACTGTAGCCGCTCTGCATTTGCGCAAAAGACAACGACGAATGCGACGACAGAGAAGCAGCGTGTTCCAAGCGCAGCGGCACGCACATCCGCAAGCGCGCACGCCCCGGAGCACAGCACACCTCAAGCCGAGACGACGATGAAGCACACAGGCCGGTCATTCCATCTTCTCTTGCTTCACACGGGTATCTGCCTCCACTTTTGGCTCGACCTTCACATACGGTGTGGCGTCGCTGTCGTGCATCGCCAAGTTCACAAATAGGGCCGGTGCGTAGCGCCAGAGGAGTTGCGCGTACACCAACGCCGGCGAGTCGGTCCACTCCGTCAGCGAATTCAGCACATCTGCATCGCTAGCAAACGGTGCTCTGGGGAGGATGCGGCCTGCCGTGTCGTGCTCCCACAGGTCGCGATGTTCAGCAAACAGCGGGTGATCCTCGGCAAGGGTTGACCTCCGGCGCGTGCGACGCTGGCGGCGTGTGTACAGAGGGGGAGGGTCGGTACCTTCGGCCAAGAGTGCTTGCACGTTGACGCCGGCGAGATTCAGCACTGGCCTGGAGGAGGCTGGCAGAAAAGAAGCAGGCGCGCCCGCCTCCTTCGTCAGAGCCCCTGGCTCTGAATCCTTTCGCGACGCCGCTGCTGTCCCCTGCGCACCACGATGGCCCCTCTTCGGCTTGGCGTTGTGAACGGCCGCTGTCGGTGTGGGGGTCTCAGTGGTGAGGTTGATGCCTGGTAATGGGGTAGCGGTGGCACGAGCCGCCGCGGTGCTCGCGCCTGCCGCAACAGGCGACGGCGGCGGAGACGTCACGGACGCCTCTTTACCGCTACAGGACACCACAGGCGCCTCTGTCTGGTACGAATCTTCTGCCGTTTCGGCCTGCGCTCCATAATCTGCACGCACACGGCGCAAGCCATACTGGTGTGCATCCCCTGGAAGCTCCTCTTGCGTATTTGATCCCGTAAAAGCGCAAACGTCCATGTCACCAGCGTCTCTTTCGTGTGCCACCCCAGGCGGTCGTAGCACATCCAGCCGCTTTTCATCCGACGCCTCCTCACCACCGCTACCCTGCACGGCGGCAGACACCGCCGCCGGTGCGTAAGTCTTGATCAAAGTGGGTGCATGGCAGATCGCTTCACCCGCGGCTGCTGTCGCATGCAGTAGGCCGCTGTTAGGCTGCGCAGACAAAGAACGAGCCGGCTCCACTTCCTCGGCGGCTTTCGCCTCACTGCCTGCCCCTTGGGCAGGACGACGCGGCTGCCGGTTGGGGCCTGCCAACGCAGCTCGACGACGCTTTCGCGAAGCGGGTGGCGCCTTCTCAGGTTCTTGCATCACTGGCGGCTCCACGCTTACCATGAGCCAACGGCAATCATCATTCCCGTCTTGCCGAGCTCCACCGATGTCTGAGTTCATTGACACGGTTGGTATCGTCAGTTTCCTCGGTGCATCCGCTGGCCGCATCAGTAGCGGCGTTGTCTTCTTGGGTGCCTCGAATGACGCCCCACCCTCTGCCTGCGGACCGGCCCCAGCGTTCACCTTGACGGCTACAGAGCTGAGCGACAAGGCAGGCTCTGCTATTGCAGTGTCATCAAGCGCCACACGGGCTTCCGTCGTGCCCAGAAGAACCCCGCCTCCTGCGACGCAGTGGTCGCCATTCCCAGCCCTGGGCAGTGGCACCGCTACCTTGTCCTCCTCTGGTGTGCTAGCGAGCGTAGCATCGAGTGTCAATGGTGTTGCTGATAGCGAATGGGTAGCGCTCTGGACTCTAGGAGATGCCGCTGCGCCGCGTATCGCTGGCGAAGTGACCGCACCTTCAATAGACGGTGAGAGGCCCAGGCGGAAGCGCTCCTCTCGAGTGGTAGGCTCTGCGTAGTCGCAAGCGACGATGCGCGTTGCATCGGCTGTCGTCCGCGGCTGCGACAAAGGCGAAGAAGCAGACGTGGTCGACAGGGCGCCTGCTGGAGACGGGCCAGGGATTTCACTATGGTGCGCTTGATCCGCAGCTACAACCGGCACGAACGGGACCGGGGACTCTGGTGACGGTGCCAGCGCAATTGTGGACAGTGAGCTCGCAACTCCATGCTGCGATGTCGATGCGTCGCTGGCGACGCTAGAGGACGCCGCGGAAGACGGTGCCCTCGGCGGCGACGACCGTGGAGCCGCCAACATGTCGCCAGGATCGTCATGCGAGGGGGAAATTAAGGCGGGCAAAACCGTTTGCAGCGGCATAGCGCAGCTCGTAGACACCGTTCCGGTCGCATTCGAGATGAATCCGCGCAGCTGCGCCGTGTCGATACTCGGCAGAGGCTGCAGGCTGGGCAAGGCCTCCGGAGCTTGATACGGCGCATCCGCGGCCGCCGCTATCGTCGTCGTGACTGTTGAAGGATCCGATAGTAGGGCAGCAAGAGACCACACATCGTCGTGTAGCACAGGCGGCGCACTGGCGTCAGCGTCACCGTCAGTCAAAGAGCTAGCAGAAGCGGACGTAGTCGCTGATGCAGTTGCCGTAGTGTCTTCCATATCTGTCGCTGATGATAGCGGCCAAGCAGCAAGAACAGCTGCGCTGCCGGTCGATGACGGCGTCGACGCACACCCTGATGCCGTGGATGATGCTAATGACGACTGACTCATGTGTGCGCAGGAGATGCAGAAGGCGACGGAAGAAAAAAAAAGAAAGCAGACGCTTGTGGACGTCTTCTGCTCTGAAGGCCCTGCAACCACCTAAGCTGCAGCTACTAAATGCATAGACGTGTGTGTATGTGCGTGTAGACACAGGTAAGGCAGTGGTCAAGAAGGCAGAGGACAGGCGTTAAGAAAACAATATATATATATATATATGTCTGTGTACAGTAGGAGAAGGCAGGAGGGCACCCACAGCAAAAGACCCACAGCATCAGAAAAAAAGGGGGAAACAGAGACGCGGGAGATATGTCGACGCAAACACTTGAAAAAGGCGCGTGGACGGTGTCAGAGTTCGAAACATTTGCAGGCACTTGCACGTTGAGGAGCCCTTTTTCCGTTTGTTTGTGTGAACGTGCATACTGGATGTGCGAGAAACAGGGATCGGCAAGCATGAGGCCTTTAGCAGCTGCGGGGCATCATGATGTTCGCATCAGCATGGCGCCGCCTCCGTAGGCCCTCCTCTTGCAGCCCCGTAGGTACAGTCCTGCGAACCGATTGCGCCGCTTTCCCATTACATTCTCTTCACCCAGGGGCAGGCGTGAAGGGGCATGTGCGCTTCTTTGCTGATCCCTTTGCTTTTTTCTTTACTCTTCGCAGGCGGCGCCGAACCTGCGCACCACGCCACCACTCTCATCAACCAAGAAAGCAAGCGGAATACATCGAAGAACCCCGAGCTCGCACAGGTGCGTCGGAGCTCTTTCCGACTCGGCAGGTGCTCATCTCATCGTCACGGCAACGCACTCCGCGTGCAGCAAGCGAAGCGTCACAAGACAAGCTCATTGCCAAGCAGGCGGTGTGTGGCATGACCACAAGCGCACCACGGCTCCTCTTCCTGCCCAAAGCCGCCTCTTCTTCTCTCGCTTTGTGAGCCGTCGCGCCGCGTTTTAGGGGAGAGAGCTGGCCAAGCGTGGTGATCAGCGCCGACGCTGCTGCAGGCGAAGATACTCCTTTGCTGTCACCACGTGGCCGCGAGCATCTTGGATTTCCTCGTTGTCGGTGTTGTCTCGCAGTCGTTTTCGAAAGCCGCTCTCTCCCCCGGTGAGCCGCTCCCGCATCTCGACCACTTGTCGAATGGAAGTGATACCTTCGTAGCTCTTCAGGCGGTGCATCACGCCGAGGCGGCGCAGACCCTCCGCGTGGCGCTCCGCGCCAAAGTGCTCGCGAAACACCTTCGGGCCCTTGTAGATAGTGCCACCGCACACGTCGCAGCGGAACATCTTGTCCAGCTGATGCAGCTGTGCGAGCCAGCGGGGAATGGGCTCGCCGTTTTCACCGATCAGCTGTTCCTCTTCCTCCTCTAACGGCAGCTCTGGTGCAGCCGGGGCTGGCGAGACGGGCGCCGGCGCACTCGCCTTTCCGTGCCGGCCACGGCGACTGCCTTTGCTGTCCTCGAGAGCGAGCTTCAAGTTATACTCCGCCGCGTGGGCCACGGTACCCTCCATCGTGTCTGCCGAGTTCTTGCGCACCTCCTCCAATGAGTCGAGGAATTCTTGCTCGGCCACCTCGCGGTCATTCTCCAGCTCCTCTAAGGTGCGGCTGTAGTCGCGCAAAAGCGACTTGTTGGTCGTCTCCAAAGTGGTGTAGAGGAGCGACTGCAGCAGAGCGGCGGCCTTGGCCTCCATGAGGCACACCGTCTTCACGTCGGTGACGCTTGTGGGGTACTTGGACGTCGACGCCGCGGCACCGTCAGAGGTGCCGCTCGCCTGTCCCACGTCCTCTATCAGCTTCTCTATCAAGGGCAACGGCCACAGGCTAAATTTTTTGACTTGCTGTCGCAGCGATGGCGGGATCGCAAGTCCGCAGGCAACCTTGTTCTCGACCGCAATGCGCGCCGGCGCTGCCGTCTGGCCATTGGACGACGACGCTGCTGCACCGCCTGTCTCCCTCTCCTCCGCTCGCTCGTCTTCTACATTTTGCACATCAACTTGCTCATCCTCAGTGGATGCGGCCGCCGCCGCCGTCACGCTCGTAACCTCTGCCTTGGCCTCCACAAGGGACGCCCAGTACTTCTCCGCATCACTCTCCACATCCGCCATGAGACGCTCCAACGCAGCTGGCTTAAGAGGATGGATGCGACGGTAGAAGCCCTCCAGGTAGGCGAGCAGCTCCGCAACAAAGGGCTTGTAGAGGGCAAAGCCTACAATCTTGCGGTGTGCCTCGACCTCGTGAAGCAGCAGCTGCGGCAGCGCCTTTGTGAAGCTGAAAAAGTCCAAACGACCAGGCCACATCGACGACCACTTGAGAACTGAGGACGGCGACAGCGGGGCCAGCTCCTTCTTTACTTCCGCCGACGCCGTAGCACACCCCTCCGCCAGCGTCTTTGTGTGCACCATAAAGGCGCTGTAGCGGTTGTAGTGCGCGTCCATATCGAAGCAGGCCCCGTAGCGTTCGTGGACGGTGAAGACGTCATCGAGCAGCCTTGGGCTAGGCACGGCGAGCTCATCCTTTACGGGTGGCAGATCGCGGTAGATGTGGTGATACTCGCGGATGTCGGCGATCTTCGCCTCGAACTCCTTTACAGCTGCCGCGATGTCGTCGGGGCTCTCCGCCGGCGCATTCTGGACCTGCACAATGTCGTCCTCGTCCAAGTACACGTCGAGCAGCTTCTCCGCGGTGGAACGGACGATTCCAACCTGCTGCAGAGTGAAGTGGTCGAGCAGAATGCGGTGCCTCTCGTTTTCGATGGACGCTGCAAACAGGTCTTGTTGCACGATGGAGTCGATGCAGCGCTCGATGTCTGCCTCCAATGCCCGGATACGCTCCAGCACGTTGGTCTGCATATTGAGCAGAGACAGAAACAAAAAAGGAAAGGACGGGCGCAGTAATGGGTCTCGTGGTTACGGCTATCAATGATGCCGTCGATTAGGATGCTGTGGTAGCGAAGGACGCTTCACGTCTTACAGGGGCTTCGACAGCTTACTGTCCGCTCGCCACTTATGAATTACGAAGAAAGAAGCGCAAGAGCGCACGCGCACCACAGAAGACAGCCACCAGGAAACCGGTGACGTATGTTGGTGCGACCTCTCTGCCTTGATCACCGCACGCGAACGTGTGGACTTGTTTCATGAGAAAGATGGACAAGATGGGAAAAGCGACGTGAAAGGAACGCAATAAGATACAGAGTCAGTGAGAGTGCAGCGGAACGACGAGGGGTTTGGAAGATGGAGAGAAAAGGGCATCCCAGCGTGGAACCAAAGTACTCCTACCTGCCGGATGAAGGCAGCGCATGGTGATGCGAAGAAAACGGCAAGGAACCATTTCCATCGGATCAGGGGCTGATTGCCTCCCCTCCTCCTCCCTCCCCCCTTCCCACCAGATGGCACATATGGTGGCCAACAACTGTATTCAGTGTGCACGCCGTGGGTGCCGCCACAGCATGGTGAAAAGACGGCGTCGGAAAGGTCGTCCGTGAGGCATCACGCATGTTCTGCAACACCACACCACAGCTTCACCCTGCCGGCGTGCCATCAGCTGTGTACATCGCCTCTGCTCTCTATGGCAGCCCCCACTGCACGTTTGCTCGGCAGAGCGCACACACTGTGACTCATAATACATCCTTGTTCTTGTTTCTTTGTTATTTGTGTGCGTGGTCGAATCTAACTACAAGAGGGAACGAGAAAAGGGGCGGGGTGCCTGGCAAAGTCCCGCTTCTGCACGCGGGAAGAGAGAGATGAAGAGGAGCGATAGGAAAAGGCAAGAGAGACGGCAAGCCTCACCACATCACGTGTGCGTCATCCTCAGCCCCATCCTCCGAATCCCTGTCTCCGCCCCCGCACATCACATGTACATCAATGGTAAAGCACAACACACAACAGGAGCAAGCACACACACATATGTACATACACATAAAACGAAGAACACACACACGCACGTAGACACAGGGCAGGCGCGAAAGGCGAAGGCAAGCGGCGCTGCGGCATGGAAACAAAACTGAAAGCATGCGTGTGTACGCCGAGAGACAGAAAAATAGACAGGCAGGGAGTGCGGGAGGGAGCGGGGCATGCAAACCTGCCGCGGGGTGCGCAGGTGTGCGCGTAAGGCAGTGGGGGCCGTTCACGCCCGCCACGGAAAAGCGCAGCAGGCGAAGGAATCACGACGGAGAGAAAGCAGCCAAGAGAGAAAATAAAGACAGAAAGACGACATGAACACGCCAACTCATGCCATGGCAAATAACGAGTTACTCACTCGGAGAAAGAAAACAATGTTTCCTGCGTGCTGCACCTCGGAAAATGACAAGGCTACTGAAGACAGAGAATGGGGATGACAATCGGCGGCAAGCGAGCGAGGCGAACGATGACGTCACAAGGTGTAGCCCCACTTCAAGATGTTAGCACTCGTCTCAAGCATCCTGTGACCCCACACCTCTTTTTTTTTTTTTGAAAAAAAAAAAAAGAAAAACAGAGCAGTGATTGCACTATTTCGTGCTTATCGAGTGGCCAGATCCAGAGGGTCGATGTTAGCAAGTACGCGATCCTCTCCCCTCCACGATGGCGCCGGCCTCAGCTCCCATCAAAAGGCGCCTACGCCCACGACAAGATGCGTGCACCACAACAAGACGACCAACCAACGAAAGTCCCATCAGCGAAAGGCACAACTAAGAAGGCAAACAACTAGTGAGCCGCAAAGCAAAGAGGGAGTCGAAGAGGAGAGGGAAGGGAACGAGGGGCACGTCTCTCATCGCAGGGCACGTGCAGCCGCACTTAGACGCACGGGAAGCGAAAAGAAAGATGCCCTCCTCACGCACAGCCTCGCCTGCAGCCCCTCATTTCTTGGCCTTGGACTGCTTCACGGAGCTGCTTCGGTCACTCGAGTTCGCTGCCTCGACGTAGTACACCCACTGTATCGGTTGCTGCGTCTGATTTGGCGCCGGCTTGCCAGGCGGCACGCATGTGATGGTGACTCGACCTCGAATCACCTCGACACCATCCTCCGGCTTGCAGTGTACGATCACGTTCGCCGTCTTGTGTGCCGCGATCGTCTCCGTCTTGCGCGACGGCACAAAGAACGGCGAGTCGGACGTCACCGTGACCGCGACCGGTTCGCTGAAGACGTTCTTGAAGGGCAGCTGTACATTTTGGCCTAAGCGCGCCACGAATGGACCCTGGCGCTCTGGCAGTGTGCAGTTCGCCACAATCGGAAACGTGTAGGTGCCGGCGACAGGAGAGACAAACTCAATAGTCTCAACCGCCTCGCCGAGTTCAGAGGGCTCGTAGCTGAACTCCACCGCGACATCCTGCCCCTTGGAAACCAGCGACGTGGAGGTGGCTGGCGGCTGCGGGCAGGCGTTCACCTTCACCACAGCTGCTTGGCTGCCGCCACCGCCCGCGCCGACTCGCGTGAATGTTGCCGTGCCTTTTCCCAGCGTCTCGCCACTGACACGGATCGAGAACTCGGTGTTTGTCTTGGAATAGTGCTTGAAGCGCAAGACGAAGTTCGTGTGCTGCCCCAGAGGGCAGACCAGTCGAGTCATCCGTTCCGGGGCCGCGACATCGCAGGTGTTCAACAGCCGAAAGTCGTAGACGGTGGTGCTGCCTAGTTCAGTAGACGTCACAGTGCACCGCACCGTCGCCGGCGGCTTCGGGATAAGAGGGAAAAACTGCACCAGCGCCTCCGCGTGCGTGTGCGCCGGCACCGTCACTGTCGGCGGAAACGTGAACGTTTCCGGGGCTGCGCTCGCGGCGGCGGTTGTCGGTGATGCGGTGCCGTCTGCAGCTCCTACCTCGAGTTTGAAGACAGCTGGCTTCGATAGCGGATTTGTCAGCGGAATTGCGAAGCTGGCCAGCTCTCGGAGGGCTGCATGCAGGTCGACAGTCGTCGGCACCGATACCTCCACAGGTCGCACGCGGATGACAAAGTCGTAGAACTGCACAACGTCAGCCGCCGCGGCGTCGCTAGGCCCGTCGACCGGCACAAAGCGCACCGTGCCCTTGTACACACCTTCGCACAAAGGGGTCACTGTCAGCACCGATTCTCGAGACGCGCCGGGAGGAACCTCGATGGCGTTCTGCGCCGGGGGAGCCTTCGGCGCTGTTCCGCTTCGGTTGCTCGGCCGCCCGGAGCGCGCGCTCGAGGTACCCTTTCGACCACCATCGCCGACGTCGTCACCCTCGACATGGATCAGGGTAGAAATCCGCTCAGACAGCTGGCCCGAATCGTTGTCGCCCGTCCGGGTCACCGAGTTCCACTCCACCTCGCGGCGGAAGCGGGCAATCTCCGTCGTGGACCAGTTGCGAATCTGGAAGTACAGAGGTAGGCTGACCTGCACAACACCGTCGTACTCCTGCACCGGGCCGGCCGACCCAGCCGCCTCGGCGATGCCCTCCAGTGCCACGCATCGCCCAGTGCCGTCGGGAAGAGGAATGAAGAGGGTTGCCTTGTCTTTCGACGACAGTACATCGGTTACGAGGTCATTCGAGGCGTTGCTGTAGAATTTGGCGGCCGCTGCTGCCGCTGCGGTGGATGTTGGCCGTACCGGCTGATACGTAACGGTCAGCATCGACTTCGCCTTCGGCTTTAGAGTGAGCTGTGCCGGGCATGTCCAGAGCGAGTTGTCCAGCACAGGCTCCGTCGTCCACGTTTCCTCTGTTGGGTTGTACACTTCGATCATCTTGACGTCTGTCTCGCGGGCGCGGCACGCAAAATGCACTGTCTCCGTCGCCGCTGGTCGAGTAACACAGTTCGACTCGATTGTGAGCGAAATTCCAGGTGAGCTGTCCAGCTCCACAGTCAGAATTTGCTGCATTAGCGCCGACGACGCCGGTGCTGCGGCTGCCTTAGTGTTGCCTCTGCTCGGCAGGCTCGGTGTGTACCGCAGCTCACAGCTCAACTCCGTGTGGGCCCTGACGTAGCCGGAGGACGGGAAGATGCTCCACTCGCCCTGCGGCCGCAGCTTCTGCAGGCTGCTCAGCCACGAGAACTTTTGCGAGATGTCGCCGCTGTTGAGGATGGACACTCGCCGTGACGCCGAGGCGCCGACCACGACATCGCGAAACGAGAGCGCTGACGTGTCGAGGTGCACCTCCGCATCGGCGCACGACCCGCTCACAGACAAAAACGGCACCTCCACCCCGCACACGAGCATCTTCACTTCCCTGCTGAACTCGCCCATGCGCTGCGTTGGCGCGAACGACAGCACCACCGTCGCGCTCTCCTTTGGCTTCAGCATGATCGCGAGTGGAGTAGCAGCAGCGGCGGCCGCCGGCGTTCTTTCCGGCAGAGAAACCGAGAAACCCTTTTGGAGGAGGTCGTCGTCGATGGACTGCGCAAACGATATCGGTGTCGGAATCTTGCTAAGGCACATCAGCTTCACCTCCATCTGCCGCGTTTCGCCAATGCGGACGATGCCAAGCTTCGCAAACGGATTCACCACCTCGACGCGCGGCACTACACCCTCGCCGGTGATTGGAACGAGGACCGTGTGAAGAGCGTTGAAGCACAGGCGCAGGTTGTCATTGTACTGTCGAGCCTCCGGTGGCACAAAGGTGAGTCGCAGCCGCGCCGACTCCTTGGGACGCACCACAAGCGTCGTGCTGTCAAGGCGACACCACACGTTATGCGCAGACACGCTGCAGTCGACGGAGACCACTTCCGACTCGAGGTTTGTGAGCTGCAGCACGGTCATAGCGACGCCTGACGCCGCGGTCGCCGATCCGTTGTTGTACGCCAAAATGAATCGAGGGCCGAAGTCGTAGTGGTCAAAGCTCAGCTGCAGCCGGGGCATGTAGGCCGTGGCTTTGATGCCGACCTTGTAGGCGACCTTTCCCTCGATGCGGAAGAGGAGACGGCACTGCTTCAGCGTCTCCTCGCACGTCGGGTGGTATCGAAAGACAATCACCCCAGTCTGCTTCGCGGCGATCTTGCCCTCCATCCCCTCCACGCTGACAGAGGAGTTCTCCGGTGCCTCGACGCTGTACTGAAAAGGGTACGCGCCGGTGTTGCGCAGGGCAAAGCGGCGCTCGACCGTCGAGTTCACCTGCACGCGATCGAGGTTCAAAAAGAGCGGCTGACCGCGCACCATGAGCGTTGGCTCCGCCCCGTCCTCGATCGGCTCCACTTGCAGTGAGTCGTGCACGCTCACGCCAACGCCCTTGACGTTGATCGAGAGCGGCACACTCGACCGCTTCACGGTGCAGCGGAGCGGTACGTTGTACTCGACCTCGTCCTGCGGCGAGAACGTAACAGTAACCAAGAGCCGCTCGTGCGGGGCGATGGTACCACGAAGCGGCCTGACAGACAAGAACGAGGACGTCCCCTCCATCGAAAACTTATCCCACGAGAAGGAGAAGGGAACGTCGTCGCAGTTTTCCAAGACGACAGTCTGCTCCACCTGGGTGCCGACCTGCACGTGTCCAAATATTACCTTGCTCGCATGAAAGTACACGTTCGGCTCGACCGCGGTGCCTACCAGCACAAACGGGATCGCGGCACGGCCAGGGATCTGGAAGGACCAGGCCGACTCCCGCACCCCCAAGGTGTCCGCGTAAAACTCAAAGGTCGCCTCAGCCTGGCGCCCAGCGGCGATGGTACCCATCGGTGTCAGGCAGCGGAACGGCGACACGGATCCGCCGCTCGCGCCGCCGTTGGCGCTCGCCCCGCGCCCCATGCCCTCTTCGACCCATTCGTAGCTGTACGTCGTCGCTGTCGGGTTCATTACGGGAAACTTGACGGTGGCCTTCGTGTGCAGGCCGCGGGCGAGGAACTCCACGACGACCGTGCCCTGGCCCCGGTAGGCCGCACCACTGATGCCTGCCATCGACCGCGTGTCCGAGTACGTAGTGGGTGGGACGTTGAAGTGGACGAGCGGGCACTCTGCTACGCCTTGCAGCGGCACGCGCATTTCTGCCGGGTCGCTGTGTCGCATTGATAGGATCAGCTCCGCCATTATAAGGCCGACGGCACGAGGAGTAAACTCGACGTGAAGGTCGAGGTGCGTGCCGACCGGTATGGTGCTCGCGGCACGAGACGTCGGCGACGGCACGACGGCAAAGTCGGCGGTGGGGGCGGTGTATCCAGGCGACTCGTGCAACGCCCCAGCGTCACCCTCGACGGCAGGAGTGAAAAGAGAAGCCCCAGATACCACACCAGCAGCCAAGGCCCCACTGTCGCCGCGTCGAGCGTGTGGCGACTTCAAATTCTGTTGCGAAGCGGTTCGCGTTGGCGCCCCGTCCTCCTCTCCAGAGGTGGCGATGTCGTACGTCAGAGGCAGTCCAACACTCCCCGTGTTGATCACCCGCACTATCGCCACCCGCTTCTGCATCAAGTAGGTCTGTTCGAAAGAAATCGCTTTCAGGTCCGTCACCGCGCCCGTTGCCGCGTCGACCAGCTGGCACTGGTACGCTGGCACGCTGCAGTGGTACCGCAGCGTGAGTGACTGCATCACGTTAACAGCGTCGACAACTGCATATGGCGGCTCCGGCAGCGGCTCCAGGACCTGCTTCAAGTTGCGGCGGCCAACCATGGAGGCGGCGGTAGACAGCAAGGCGGCCGTCGCGGCGGCCGAGTGGGCCCCGGCGGCGATAGCGCTCGCAGCGGTGTCATCCTCGCGCAGGACCCACTTCGGGCTCTGCATCGAGTTGTCCCACTCCGTGATCGCCGCGTTCGTCGCCCCAGAGACCGGGGTTGCGCCGCTGCCAGTGCCACCGGACGCGGCGCCACCGTCACCGATGCTGGAGTGCACAAGTCCTCCACCCAACGCGTTGGTCAGCAACTGAATGGACTGTACTTGAATGGTGCAGCGCGCGACTTGGTTGAGGTTCTGTGACTCGCTGCGCACAACCACCGTGATGGTCCGCGTGGCGCCGGCGCTGAGGTGGCCGACCGAGGGCACCATGCGCACAACGGCGTCAGGGTACTGCCAATCATAGCGCACCAGCGAGTCTGTGTTGTTTCGCACGGTGAAAGTGCAGCTCTTGTCAACACCAATCCAGCAGTCCCCAATGTCATAGTGGTCTGGGCTAGACGGGTCGATGCCGTCGAAGGAGATGGGGCTGTCGAAGCTGTAGGCAAGGATGTGCACCTCTTTCTCCTCAAATGGGTTGTCCCGCAGCAAGACGCGCATCCGCGTCGTCGTCGTCTCCACCTGCGTCGGCGCGTACGTCAACTCAACGACCTCAGACTGGCCAGCAGGCACAAACAGTTCGGCCCTGTGGTGTGCCAAGGCACCGCGCTGCTTCTTGACGGCGGTGCCACCGGTGCCGCCTCTGGTGGTAATTTTCAAGGCGGAGTTCGGTGTACCATAGTCATCCCCTCCCGGCGTCATCAGCTCGAGGTGCACCTTGGCCGTCACGCATCCTATATTCCGCAGCGTAAAGCTGCGCGACGCTACGGCGCCTACATGTGCCAAGGGCAGCTCCAGCACCTCTGCGACGCCGGAACTGGTCGAGTAGCCGTCGGCGCTCCCGTACACTGACGGAGAGGTGCTACCACCTGAGCCACCGCCGCTGCGGCGCAGGCCTCGCTTGCGCTCGTTGCTGCTGGTACTGCCGCCGCTTTCTGTGCGGCGATGCATGCGTTCCATCGATCCCGCGCACGCTCCAGACGACTTTCTGCCACCACTACTGCCCCACGGCACCGCGGACGACGACAGGCGCGGGGGCACTTCGACCTCCACGCTGGGCAGGGTGCCCTCACCGCACAGACCAAAGCGCAGCTCCTGGCCAGCCTCCGCCATGTCATCGCTTGAGATGGCGGCGCTCTCGGCCACGGCGACAATCTGGGCTTGGAAGCGACGCAGCGAGCCGGGGGTGAAGCCGATGGTGAGAAAACGGCTCTCATACGGCGGCAGAACCATCTTGACGGTCGTCATTCTCGTCTGCGCCGGGGATGCACCGCTGCCGTCCAAGGACAGATCAAACCCCTCCACCTTGCCCGCCCCACCCGCTGCAGCGCTGGCGCCGCCACCACCACCCCCACCTGTGACAGGCTTGTTCCCGCTGCTCGCGACGCTTGCGTTTCCGCGAGCCGCGTTACCGCTGCCACTGTTCCCACTGGTCCCGGTCACAGAGGCACCCTCGAGATGCGCCACGATGGTGCACGGAAGCGGGCTACTGTTGGCAATGCGAAAGCGCTCCTCGCTGCGCTGTCCCACAAGAGTCGTCCCAAAGGAAAAGACCCGCTCCTCCTTGCTGTATGCGCACACACCCTTCGCCAGCTGATCTAAGCGGTACACGACGCGCTGCTCCTCGAAGATAGTTTCGACGTCGGCGCTGGAGGTGAGGTCTGCGGCGATCGACGGCAACGCCGGGTATGCGGATACCTCAACTGGAGTGCCGTAGCGCTCTAACTCGGGGCCGCTCTGCACGACTCGCACGCCAATCGTTTCTCGGGTGCGGCTCTGCTTTCGAGGGACTGTCGAAACAGTGATGATCTGCGCGCCACCAACCGGGATGATCCCTCGGCACGGGCTACACTTGAAGGCGCCCACAATGACATCCATCTCGCTCCCCTTTGCAGCCTTGATCTGATTCTTGGCGCCGGCGGAGGGAGCATGCAGGGCAGGTGCTGCCGCCACCGCCGCACCCCCTGCAGTAGACGCGTCGGCGACGTTCTCGTTCGCGCTCCCCTCCGCGGCGGCATCGCGGTAGTTGAAGAGCACGTACTCCAGAGGAAACACTCCTGTGTTGCGCAGCTCAAATGTGCTCTCTCGCGGCTGGCCAATGAGACAGGAGCCAAAGCTCACGCTCGGTGGCTGCACCGCGTACTTCGTGTACCACGCCTCCCCGGTGACCGGGATGCTCTGCACGGGGTACAGCAGCTCCTTCCTGTCGACGTCGAAGAACGCCACCTCGATTAGGGACAGCTTCGCAGGCAGCTCCCCCTCCTTCTCCAGGCGAGCCACGATGTCGATGTTGACGACGGCCGCGTCCTTGAAGCCGACCATGCCCCGCAGCGTGCCGGACGGGCTGGAGAGTGTCACGGACTTCTGCAGCCGTTTCGGCAGCTTTAGCTGATAGCCCACCTCGTACGGGCTCTTATTGAGAATGCGAATCGTATCGTGTTTCTCTTCTCCGACGTGCAACACACCGAGATGAATCTCGCGTGTCCACTCCAGCACGACGTCGTAGCCCTCCGCCTTGATAATCACCGGCAAAGACTCGTACAGGACCTGATGGGGATGGCCTGGGTAGGACACCGTGAACAACATGCTGCGCGTGTAGAAGCAGGGGTGCGTTGGTGCGAAGGTCATGTTCAGCGTGTATGTGCCGCCCTCTTCGATGACGCCCTCCAGTGCGGAACACTGGAGCTCTGTAGGCAACTGGGCCGCTGCCGCTGCCGCTGCGCCGGATGCAGCACCCCCTACTCCGCTACCACCGCCCCCGGGGCCGCGGGTTGTCATGCCATCCAGAACCGGCACCAGCCTCCACTGCAGCGGCAGCGGTCCTTCGTTGACGAGCGAAAAGGACTTCGTCACGCTGCGATTCAGCACGAGCCGTCCGAAGTTCACCTCCAGATCCTTGCACCCGTTGACCGTCAGCGTCGGCCGCGCCCCCATGCACGTCACATCCGTCCTCCAGGGAAGCGGGTTGTCCTTGATGCACGCCAGCAGCGTGTTCGTGAAGTCGCCCACCTTTTCTGGCGTCGCACGCAGGCTGACCTGCTGTGAGGCACCAGGCTTTAGCACGAAGCTGGTCGGGGTTACCACAAACGTCTTCTCTTT
Source organism: Leishmania donovani (assembly GCF_000227135.1). NCBI lineage: Eukaryota > Euglenozoa > Kinetoplastea > Trypanosomatida > Trypanosomatidae > Leishmania > Leishmania donovani. Next base: position 645,038 of record NC_018257.1, on the reverse strand, counting down.
CTCGTTGAGGAACGACAACGTCACCTCCGCCTCACTGGCCTCGCGGTTCACAAACGTAAGCGTCTCCTCGCCAAGCGTGCCATCGTGTTGGAATGGCGCTTTGCTGCTGTGGATGTAGTTGCCTCCACCCGCGTTGCCGCTGCGACCCGACCCGCCGATCGACGAGGACGAGCCCGTGCCAACCTTCTCGATGCTGCGGCGGCGGCTCTTCGGCACCGGCGGCGGCGGAATGAGCAGCGGCCCAAAGTCGAAAAGCTTCCTGGAGGGAATGTACACCTTTGACGCTCGTTGGCCCGCCTCGACGCCGCCGCTGATTGACATTCCGCGGGCCTTTATGACGGGAAAGATGTCCTTGGGATCTCGGCTGATGTCGGACAGAGCCACCGTGGTGGACACTGTGAGGCCCAGCTGCTGAAGCGTGCCAACAACGCCGAAGAGGCACTTTTCCGTGTAGGGGCCAACGTGGTCACCGCAGAACTCGAGCGTCAGCGTGACCGACGACTTCGGCGGCAGCCACCAACGTGTCAGCTCCTCCTCCTGCTGAACTACTGCCGGGACCGTCTTGCCGCGGCCGCAGCTCTTCTTCGCTGGAATGACTTCACGTTCCAGTGTCGAGAAGAAGTGCACGTAACGGGCTTCCCTGGTCACCGCGGCAGATCCGGCATGAAATGCGTCCGTGGCGAAAGGTAAACCAGCAGCGTCAAGCGGCGTGTGGGTCTCAGCGACTCCTGCAACGGTTGGCACTGCTGTACTTGCCTTGGCCGCAAGCACCTCCTCCCCCGATGAGGGCCGTCCAAGCACGCTGGCGACGCCGCGTGAGCCGCCGAGGGCCTCGTTGCCCCAGAAGCGCAGACGGCGCTTGTTCAGATAGAGCCACTCGCCGATCGCACTCGTCGCCGCCACTGCGGCTGCAGTTGCAGGTGAGTGCGAGGATTCTACGACTGCCGCCATGGAGGAAGCAGCAGGGGGAGCGTCCGTCTCCCTAGCGCTCACGGAGAGCTGTCCTTCACCGGAGGCAGCGGATGAAGACGTGGCGACGACAACCGTTGTCAACGGAGGCGACAGGGTCGGCAATGCCAGCGTGGTTGTTGCAGCACCGGTGTGTGAGCTCGTCTCGGTGTCGCCCTGGACCAGCTGTAGCTCAACCACTCTCGCAACTTCACTAGGGGTTTCCGTCTCTGCAGAAACGCGCACCACAGCAGCCCAGCAGTTCGCCCTTTCCTCCGCCGCAGCAGCGGCAGCAACAGCAGCGGCACCCTTTAACGGCGGCCCTGCAGCGCTAGCACGCGCGGTCGCCGCGCCAATGGCACTGTCGTCTCCGCCCTCGGGTTTTGGCGGGGTGCCGTACTTGGTGAGGAAGCGCGTATACCACTCACGAAACTGCGTGGCGGCGTCGAGATCGGACCATTTGAGCTCCCGCAGCTTTTTTGCCCCCTCCGCCGCTTGAGCGGCACCGCGGCCGGCACCGGCTGCCGCCTTCCCTTTTCGCGCCGACCTCATCGTGGACTCCAGCGCCAAAGCCTGCTGCAAATCCATCTGCGCCTTTGTGAATGCCTCCTCCGTCTCCTGCTGCACGGTCTTGTGGGGCAGCTGTGCCATGTAGTTTCTCTTGAGCTGCTGGGCAGCCCGCAGATCTCGACGGCAGTCATTGAAATGCTTGAGGCGACGCGTGTAGTCCTCGCGAGCCTCCTTGTCAAGCGCTTCGAATGCTGCCTCACTCAACAAGGTAAGGGATGCGGCTGTGGCCCGCGCCGCGTGGTGCGCCTCCAGTGCCTCGGCCCTCCGCACGCCAGACATGGGGGTGCTGACAGCCAATGAAACGATCTGCAGAGGGATGTGCAGGGCATCGCAGGTCTCTTTGAGCAGCTCAAAGAGCCGCCACGGGTTCTGGAGTACGGTGCAGCCCAATCCGTCGAACAAGAAGAGGAGCTTTCGAGGCTTTGACGCAGCGAAGTCCCTTGATTCAACAAGGGAAGCAGCACCAGCTGCCGAGTGCGTTGCATGGTCGGCGATGCACCGGTTCAGATGCCCCTCAAGAGCGTCACGCACAAGCTTCGGTGCGCACGCGATGTATGACGCAGCCACCGCGTCGCCCGTGGCGGCGGCGTCATCGGCCGTGACGGGCACGGACTTCAGCTGTCTGTCTGCCAGTTGAGAAAGGAGGAAGCGAGCCACCGCCCCGTCCGCCGTATCGTCGCGGTCCGCCTCACGCCGGATGACCTCATCGACGTCCACGTGGATCACGCTGCCCGCATCCGCCCACTCAACCATCTGCTTTGCCAACGTTGTCTTTCCACTGCAGGGAGGGCCGACGAGGAGGACAACGCTCGGCTTCGCCATGCTCGCCGCGGTGCAGCCGTCGATAGCTCCTTGATCCTGGCCTGCAATATCATCGGCCGCCGCCAGCTCGCTGTGGAGGCCCTTCTCGATCCCGCCAGACGCAGCCGCTGCCGATTGATGACCGCTCTTGCCCTTCTCGCGCCGCCCCCCTTTGGAGTTGGAGCTGGAGGCGCGAGACGCAGCAGACACGGACTGCCCCCGCGATGTTTTCGCGCCCTTGCAAGCGGCCGCCGGTGCGCCCACGAGCGCCTCCTCAGCGGCTTCCAAGTCGGCCGCCGGCGGCGCCTCCTTCAGCGACTCAGAGGCGGCGTGCAGGCGGGCGAAGATGGACTCTAGTAGCGCATCCGGCAGGCGAGAGCCTGCCTCCAGGTGGGGCAAGAATATCTCGTGATCCGGGTTCACCTCTATTGCGCGACGCAGCAGCTTTATCTCGTGCATGTGCTGTGTGTCGAGATCCAGGCTGTACACCTCCACAGGGTGCTCCTCGTTGTTCGTCAGCGTCACAGACTCGTGTACCACCTGGTGGGGGCGAACCACCGGTAACTGAAGCTGCGTCGTGGAAAGGCTGACCTTGTACTGGAAGGCACTACCGATGAGCTTCACAGTGAGAACACTTTCGGCTGACCCCTTGCCACAGCGGAAGCGCAGCGTAGCCGTGGCTGGAGCGCTGCCACGATCCTCACTGGCACCCATGCCGTCCTCAGCAGCAATGCAATTGGGGGCAAAGTACACCGCGATTGTAGTGGTGCCAGACGCCTCGACCACGCCATGATCCTTCTTCACCCAAAACTGAGACGCTGGTGCAGCTCGCCGGGACCGGATAGAGCCGCGGGGCTCAGCGGCGACGAGCCCGGCAGGTGTGTAACTCTGCTCGTCGCGCAGCCAGTGCCCCCTCGGCGCCGTGGATGCCGTCATATCCGACGAAGCCTCTTCCTTACATGTGACTCGCCACGGGCACGGCACCGCTTCCGGATTCGTCAGGACCAATGGTAGTACCTTGACCTTTCCCAGCAGCACTGGCCCAAAGCGCACTTCCTTCTCAGCAGTGCGGAGAGTCGGGGTGGCGACGTAGCAGCGACACTCCACCACAATGGCTGGGCCATGCTTCACGTCGATGGCGAACTCGTAACGGTTTTGTCCATGGCGCACGAGGCTCTCCGGCTTTGTGGCGTCCATCACCAACGTCAACGTCGTCGTCTCCAGCGGCCCTACCTTGATTCCCTTCATAGGAACCGCCGAGACGGGCAGGTGCTCGAGCTCCTTGCTGTCCAGCATCGCGCTCACCACCTCCGTGGCCGATGGGTTCGTTAGCCTCAGCGTCACCTTGCGCATGTCGTGCCGGGTGAGATGGCCGAAGTCGACAACGTAGCGCGCGAGAACGAACTTGTGGGTGCCGGCGCCGGTACCATCCTTGCTGCACACAGCCGTCACAGAGTTTCGGCGAAGCGCGTGTGGCGCCAAGAAGAGTGGTGGCCCAATGGCGCCATTGGGGCTGACACTGCATCTATGCTCCGACGCCTGGGCCTCGCATACGGCGCGGCAGAACGCCAGCCGCTCCGCCTCCAGCGTCGGCCATTCCCTTTGCACCCATGTCGGGGGTGCCGGCGCGTTTGACGCGGACTCACTAGCGGATGCGGCTGTTGCGAGGGTCGTGGTCAGCGGGGTCACCGATCGCGACGCATACACGCTGCGCAGCTGCGACGACGCCAGCCTCGACTCCACGTACTGCAGAGCCTCCGTGAAGGCGCTGAACGGTGCTCGGTACACGACTACCTCGTTCTCCACGGCCGACGCGGTGGAGCTCGTCGTTGTTATCATCAGCCGGTTCATGTAACCCGAGCCGCGTAGGTGGATCGGCTGCGGATCGAGATGCCCAATGCGCACCCACAGCGTTTCCTCGAAGGCGTCTGGCACTGTCGGCGTGAAAGTGATGAGCAGCCGAGCCTTCTCTCGCAGCTCGCCAGACACGGGCGACACATGCACGCACTCGGGGTGGCGAATGCTGCGCAGGTCGACATCCCAGGTGACGGGGACGAGGGTACTGTTCGACAGCATCACGGACTGCGTGGCAGACTCGTAGAACGGGAGTCGACCAAAGTTGATCTCCGTTCTGTCACAGCGCGCCTGGACAACGCTCGAGGTTGCATGCACTACGACTGTGTAGGTCGGGCCACCGTGCACACGGCACACAGCCGTCGCCAGCGCTGTCCCACACTCTGCTCCTTGGTAGGTCACATTGATGCTCCGTGACTCTCCCGGCAGCAGCATTCCAGTGTAAGGGACAATGTCGAAGCACCTCGCCGCGGCCGCGGCGGCCTCATCTCCTGCCTTGATGGTGCGAAGTGCACTCTTGTCCCCAGTATACTGCGCCTCCGCTGCCTTCACGTCACCCTCCCCTGCCGCCTTCGGGGCGGCGGTTGCACTGTTGCCGGGCTGTGGCTGCAACGCCCACTCAAAGCGCGCCGGTAGGTCCGCTGAGGGGTTGGACAGCACAATCGTGCGTCGCTTTTCCGTGTTGCGGAGAACGGAGCCGAACTCCAGTCTCGCCGATGGGTTCATTACAAGCGCAGGGAAGCGCAGAGTCGCGCTGAGGCTGACGTGCTCCTTGCGGGCATGATGCGCAAAGCTGAACTGAACAGTCGCCTTCGTTGTGTGCGACGTGAAGTCGCGACGGTAGAGGGGGTTACAGCGGATACCGACAACGTACGAGTCGCCAGGGGCAAAGGTGATGGTCGACGGCCCCTCGAGCTCAAAAGGCACCCCGTTCGCTGCAGCCGAGGACGCCCCCGCCGGCGGTGGTGACGGCGACGACGACGCGGTGGCCGCATGCCGGATGCGGAGCGAGACAGCGAGCGTCTTGCTGGTGATGTTCTTCATCGTCAGAGACTTGACCAAGGAGGCCGCAGAGGGGGCATCAAGCGCCTGCAGCTGCTCTGTGTTTGCGAAGTCGAAGTGAATGGCGCGAGTGCTGCACGACAGCGTCGGCACCGTGAAGGTGGCCGAGACAGTACTGCGTAGTATCTCCTTGAAGGTGCCAGACTGCTTCAGAGTGAATGTTTCCGTGCGCACGCCTGGCTCGTCTGACCCGCCGGACAAGGTGAACGTCAGCGCCCCGCCAGCCGGGATGACGGAACGCTCGGGCTTGTAGCTAAAGGCTGGCGGCAGATCCCTCTCCTTCGTCTTTGCGTTGTGTGTGCTCTGCCACTGCACCTCCTGCTCACGACGCCCGTAATTGTGCAGCGTAATCGTCTCCGCCACCAGTGCGGTTGTCAACACATCGCCGAGCTTCACGTCGGCGACTGGCCGCTCCGATACGATGGGGATCCCTTTGCCTGCCACCTTGACCGTCACAGTTGGCTTGTTCCCTACCGCCACCGCCGTCTCTTCAGCGGCCGCGGCGCTGTGCGACGCCGGTGAGTGGCACAGACGCAGAGTATCGCTAAACACCATCGCCTCATCCGGCTTCGCACGGATGCGGACCGTGAGCGTGCTGTGCGGCTCCAGCACGCCGCCGGCCGGCTCCACCGTGAACACTGGTTCGCGAGGGAAGGGCAGGGTCGCCTCAGCCGCGACACTAGCAGCAGCGGCAGAAGAGGCGGTGGCAGGGAGGCCACCGTAACGGTCGAACACGAGCGAGAACGGCGCCGGCACGGGACTCGTATTCTTCAGTGTCAGCTCCTTTACCTCTGCGCGCAGGACGTCGACAGTGCCAAACTGGAATGTGCTCGGCTGCATCTCCACATGCGTCCCACTCGCCACCGCGCTCACAAGGATCGTCTGCGGAGGGGCCACAGCGGGGTCCATGCCAAGCACACGCAAGGCTATGGAGAAGTGCAGCTTGCCAGGTCGAAGTGCCGTCATGGTCACGGGCATCTGCATCGTCTGGTGTGGCGAGATCCAGTGCACGCCGTCCTCGTGCTCCGCCGACACCGGCAGCTCCACCGCCACGACATCAGATAAAGCGCCGCCGCCCACCAGCGCGAACTCGAACATGCCCGTCAGAGCGGAGTTGTTCAGCACCGCCACGTTCAGCGTGGAGGGGTACCCGACAAAGACACCGCCGAAAGAGAGCTCCGTCGCGTTCGTGAAGAGGGGTGGCACCATACATGTAGCCTTGAGCGGAATCGCCTCCAGCACATCGCCCACGTCGGCAACCTCGACCAGCAACGCTGTGTCGTAGTTGCCGACAGTACACGAGTGGAGCGTGACTGTGACCGTCTGCGTCGCCATCGGCGCGATGACGCCGGTGGCGGGTGAAATGATCAAGTCATCTGCGTACGTGCACTCGTCCGGCATGCGCAGCGTATAGTGCATGGGAATCGGACTCGTGTTTGCAATCTGCATGGTGCGCTGATGTGTCATGTTGTACGAAACGTTGCCAAAGACGAGTTCCTCAACGCTGCACTGGAAGTGTGGGCCCAGCACCCGTCCCTTTAGCAGCAGCGGCACCTCCTCGACAGCCCCCTGCATGTGCACGCGAAACACCTCAGAGAAGCTGCCGATGCGGTCCGACTGCAGCTCGATGCGCAGCTTCACAATCTCACCGGGGCCGAGGGTGCCGTGAGACGGCGTGAATCGGAACTTGCTGGAGAAGTCCGTCAGCGACGTTGAGGTAGCTGGCTCCGCTGTGGTCGCAGCAGCGGCGCTGGCTGGCAAGACTGGCAGTGGCGGCATTATTACGTACTGGCACTCGATGGAAGAAATGTTCTCCATGCTCACTTCATACTCGTGCAGAGCGTTCAAGTAGACATCGCCAATCTCCAGCCGGCTGTACTCGAGGGTACACTGCGGGCCAAGACCGTGGCCACGCAGCGTGAGGGGAAGACGGTTCTCCAGCCCAGTCACATCCAGGAACGCTATGGATTCATACAGAACGGCAACGCTGGGGTTGAACGTGATGGTAAACTCGCGCACGCCATGACCGTAAAGAACGCCCGACAGCGGCTCAATGCGGAACGCCTCATCGCCTGTGTAGTCATCTCGCATGGTGCTGTAGTCGTGAAAGGGCTGATGCAGCTGATGCTGGCGGCCGTCGCCGCCGCTACTGCCGTTGTAAACGCTGCTGTCGGCGGTGGCAGTCAGATCGCTCATTCTCTTCTCTGCGCAGCTTCCAGTCATGCCACCCGAGGCGGCGCCGTCGCCACCGAACTCCGCGTCATCACCAGCTACACTTCCATCGTCATCGCCGTCACTCTCGCGGCTGCCGCGGTACGAGCTCTTCCACGCGAAGTGCACGGTATTGTCCGAGTCGTTGCGCAAGCGCACCACTGTCTGCCGCTCCGTCGTCACGTAGGTGTCCGCCAACGTCACCACCGTCTGCTCCAGCGCTATACCGGTCAGCTCCACCGCCTGAGCTGACAGCTGCACGTCCTGCACGACGTCTCCTTCTGGGCCAAGAAAAAAGCGCAGCACCGCGCCGAACGTGCTGGCAGCAGCCATGCTTGGGTGAGGATGGAAGTGTAGAGTAACGGGGGCCACCGTCACTGCCGTTCCATCGCCACCTCCGCAGAGAGACTCGACCACGCCGTAGCTGGGCGTGATGGAGAAGTGTGAAGATGGCGAGTATGATGTGTCTTTGGCCATCGCCTCAGACGCGACGCTGCTGACGTCGAAGACCATCGCCCGCCACGCGCAGCTCTGCTCGCTCGTGTTCCGAAGGAACAGAGGCGTGCAGCTGGTACCCTTTACGGGCGCCTCACGCAGCGTGAGCGCCGCAGGAAGCTGCAGCTGGCCACGACTGGCGTACGCGCGCACCGGGACCGTGATCGCCTCGCCGCTCTCGGCTCGCACGACAAGCTGCGTCTCGTAGTCCTTGAGGTTGCTAGTCGGGCTGAAGACTACTGTGTAGATGACGGAGAGACCGGGGGCCACCTTCGACGACGACTCGGCCCCGTGCGGCGCCGATAACTCGAAACCGCTGCAGGAACTTGGGCGGTCCACGCGCACGTGCGTGTTTGCCGTTGTGTGATTTCTCAGCTCCAGTGTTGCCGTGTACGTTCGATTTGCCGCGAATAAATCAAAGAAGATCTGGGTAGGATATACATCAAATGGAAAACTCGGCGAACACGCCGAGGCTGCGTGTGGGCTCTGCCGTGTGGAGAGGGCGTCGAGGGTGGCGGTGCCAGCACTCCACTTGTTTGTCTGCCGGTGCGTCGGCGGCACTCGCACGACACTGTCGCACTTCGCATTCGCTGGCCGATGCGGAGCAAGACCAACCTTGGAGGCGGACCGCTTTCTCAACGAGCTGCCAGTCGCTGCGAAAGACGCTGAGGTGCCCACAACAGCGGCCGCGATGCCGGCCGGCAGTGCGGCAGCCTTCTCTCTTCCGGCAGACGCCGCATGGCTCGAAAAGCGCTTCTGTAGCCGTGTGAGCGGTGCGCTCGACGGCCCAGAGAACGTCGAAACAGCTGCCTTGCGTACGTTCGTTTCCGGTGAGGACGAGCGCATTGCCTGCTACCCCCGTTGCGCTACTGAACGGCACTCAATCAAGAAATACAGCAGCGAAACAAATAGCCAACTACCAAACAAAGAGTGAGAGATTAGTCTAGGTCCAAGTGCTGCGCGAGGACGGGGGGGGGGGCCAGGGAGTGTGGCGTGACTACGGAAGTCGCACGACGTGCGTAGCCAAGCGCGAACACAGTGTGTCTCCTTTCGTGTCCGAGACCCTCTGCGACTCTGAGGCGTTAGGGTGAAAAAAAAAGGATGTCAAGAGGTAAGGTGCAGGTAATCTAACGTGGCTATGAGGAAACTGCACAAAGTAAAACAGGAGGGAGCAGGCACGCACACATACATGTGTCCGTGCGTGCTTGTATGTGATGTGCTGACCTCGCTTCCTTTTCGTTTATATAGATGTCGTACTCCTCGCTTGCGGAGATGATTGCCTTGCCTTATCTCTCCTTCCCTACACACTACGTACTGCACATGTCAGCTGCAGCACCAGCAGCAGGCGAAGACGGCAAGAGGAGCGAGAGCCAGTCGGTGGACAGGTGCAAGCAACGAACATGAAGAAGTGCATGTCGCGTTTGTGTTGTCATCCGCCAGAGAGACATAAAGTTGAGAAGAGAGAGAAAGGTTGCAGGCATCAAAGCAAAACACACGGGATCGGGGCGATCGCTGAAGGAGAGCTGTGCCGCCACCAAGCACTTCGCTTACCGGGGGAATCAACGCAGCTGACGCCTGCATACAGTGTGCAAGACACGCGTGTATAAGGGAGGGAGTGCTGGTCCTACGCGCCGAGGATACACAGGGCACTTCGACACACACACAATGGCGAAACAGTTCTTTGCCGCTTGACCCTCCCTCCCCCTGTCCCGTTACGCCAATGCGCTGTCATGTCTGCACCATCTACCATTTCGAAGGTACACACACGCCAATACGATGAAGCCGCAGAAAGGGTTTTGTTCACGTGTCCATTCTCCACCACAGAGCATGAGCCACACTCCACTCGGCTCCCGGCCCTGCCACAGGCCCGTCGCACCGTGCGAAGCAGCCTTAGACACATGCTTTAGAGCTATGCGCCGAGTGAGTCATCTGCACACGGCCTCTGCATCAAGCTCTAGCCGTCTCTCGCTCCACAGGCCGCCTCACAGCCGCTCACATCATGCCGGTCGCCACCCCTGGTGCATCCCCCTCGCCGTGGCGCAGGCTCCCCACACCAGTGGGCAGTGCGAGGGCCGGGTGAGGTACGCTCAAGCCACGCTGACACCCTGCCCATCATGTGGGTGGTGCAAACGTGCTCGCTGCCGCAGGCCGCTCCGACGCAACGTCAGCCAGGACCTGACCTCCAATATCAGCAGCGCTACACCACTCTCACCACGCCCTACGCCATAAGTACTTGACCATGTTACCACCAGAGGTAGCTCGGCATCGGCAGAGATAAGGGGGCTCGCCTGGCTTCCTCCCCACACAGAGTCGGGGTGCACTAGACCCTGAGGATACGATGCGCCGAGGTGTGCGCCCCGTCATGATGGTGTGAAGAGAAGCACAAAAGGAAGAGAAGCCTGCGGACACAAGCGCTGCGACTGGCAGCCCCCCGTTCCGCACGCACAAGCCTACAAGCACCAGGGATCTCCCCCTCCCCCTCCGTGGCCACGCACTCGGCAACGCTTGTGGAGGGCAAACAACAGGAGAAAGGCTCATGAGGAAGTCCCTTTGCGAATGGCCGAGCGGCAGAGATACAGAGGATAACTGAGCTGGCAGCATCCAGCCTTTCTGTTCTTCACAGGCTCCTCCACCCTCCTTCAGCACAGTGTCCACCGACGCACACGGTCACTGTGTGTCGCGCCCTTACTGTCTACTACGAGAGCAGAGCAAGACCGACTGTTCGAGTCATCAGCCCTGGCGGCGTTACCTCCCAACCCATGTGTCCTCGGCTGCGTCTGTGTGCGTGCACCTCACCAAGCGCACCACTACAACAGAGTTATCTCCACAGATGCCAGCGCCTCAACCACCCACGCTGGGTATTCCTTCGTGGGGTAGTAGGCAAGGAAGAAGTTCTGCACGTATTCGGTAAAGCGACCCTCTTCTATGGCGCTTCGAGCGCCGCGCGTGAGGCCGATGAGGTAGGCGATGTTGTGATACGATAGCAACGTCGCCGCTGTCCCCTCCTTTGCCGCGATCATGTTCAGGTAGGAGCGTGTGTACGTGCGGCACGTCATACAGCTGCAGTTCGGGTCGAGGGGGCCGAAGTCGGCCGCATACTCCTTCTTAGAAAGCTGCAGCTTGCCAGAGGAAGTGAGTGCGGAGCCGAAGCGGGCTGTGCGGCAGGCGTACACGCAGTCGAACATGTCCACTCCGAGCGCGATACAGACGAGGATGTCCTCTGGATAGCCAACGCCCATGCAGTACCGCGGCTTGTTCGCCGGCAAACCCTCCTTCGTGCACAAGCGCACCATCCTCCAAAAGTCGTCCTTCGCCTCCCCGCCGCTGAGCCCGCCGATGGCGTAGCCCATGCACTCTGCCCGCTGGATAATCTCCTTCACGCAGTACCGGCGCAGCTCGGCATTCAAGGCACCCTGCACGATGCCAAAGATGCACTGCTTTTCCCGATTCTGGTTGGCTGCGAGACAGCGGTCAAGCCACCGGATAGAGCGCTTCGCCGCCTCCTCCACACGTGGTCCGACAGTCAGCGTGTGCACCACGTCGTCCAGCTGCATCATAATGTCACCACCGATGGCATTCTGAATGCGGATGGAGTCCTCAGGCCGGAGCAGCAGGGAGTACGTGTTTTCCGCCTCCCCTTCGTTGTCATGTCCGTTAGCTGCATCTGTCGGCGCCGTCGCTGCAGATGCCGCTGCAGTCGCACCGCTGGCAGAGCTCAAGGCCGCCGTCTTGGCTACAGAAGCCACAGCCCCTGCCGTGCCACTGCCATGTGTCGACTGGAACCGCACGCCCTCCTCCGTAATCTGCGCAAGCTTCAGCAGCGACACCATCTGGAAACCACCGCTGTCGGTTAATATGTTCTTTCTCCAGTTCTCCATAAAGTGGATACCATCCATGTTGTCGCGTATGCCATCTGCCGAGGTGCGCGTGCCGGTGGCAGCCTCCCGCGCATTCTTGCGGGCGGTTAGAGCACGCAGCACCTCCTCCCCTGGTCGAAGGCCCAGATGATAGGTGTTGCCCAGGATTATTTCAACATCGAGCTCCTCAAGTTGCTCCACTGTGACGCCCTTTAGTGCACCCTGCGTCGCCACCGGCATAAATATCGGCGTGCGCAAGGGGCCGTGGGGCAGGTGGAAGACGCCGCTACGCGCTGCCACAGGCTGCTTGCCGTCCGGGCCCCTGTACTCCTCGAACGTGAATATCGAAGACGGTGGCATTGCCTTGCTGCGTGGGCACCGGTAACTGCGTAGCTTGCGCGTGGAATGAGCGTGGATGGGAATGTGGTGTCCGTCGTGCCGACGTGGCACACCTGCACGCCAGACACGCCGTTCGATGGGCCTGACTCATCCGTAGAAACACAAGCAAAGGTGATGGAAGAGCAAGAAGAAAGCCAGAGAAGGAAATGTATGAGCAGGATAGGCAAAGACTCTTGAGTACAGTCAAGAGGGCACTTTCTCTCCCTGTGGCCGACATATGAGTGCTTTCACGAAGCAGGAACAAGGAGTGGTGTATAAGGTCTCCGTGCCCACGGTCCTCACCAGTCTATACACGCCGCGTACGGCGCACGGTCGGCACACGGTGATGATGGTAGAGCGGGTGGCCCCGTGTCTCCGATCACCGGCACAGAGGCAATAAACTCGCTCGCTCTCTCTGCGCGATCCTGCTGTCGACTGTGCACTTGGCACCGCGTACGAAGCACTGCCAATGAAACACCAGCCCGTTCGGCAGTCCATTCTGCAATGCCGCTGTTGATTAGGTGCGGTCTTCACCGATTGAAAAATGCATTCTCAACGCCAAAATGGAGGAAGAAAGCATACGCCTCAGATGAAAGAGGAGGCGCAGCAGAGGGGGAGAGCGTCTCTGCGTGTGTGTGTGTGTGTGTGTGCGCGCTTGGGTGGAGGGGAAGGGACAGCTTTTGTCTTCATAAGTTTATTTGCTCTTTGCTCGTTTGGTGGAATGAGATGCCCCCCACGCCCCTCCCCATCCCCCTCTCGCTCTCGCTCTTCAGTATACCGGTTTCCCTTGTCACCGGCGCGCCACATTCCCTGTCGTTTTTCCCCTCCTTTTGGCCGCCCATGTTGTTCTCTTTTGCTCGATCTATGTTCTACCGCCAAGGTAGTCCTTGCTGCACCGTGCGCATCCAAGTTAGCGGCATACAATGGGGTGTAGGATGTGTTGCTCATCCTTACATGTGTAAAAAGGAAGCAAAACACACACACACACGCGCGCGCGCGTTGCCGAGGGAGCGAAAAGGAGAGACAACGAACGCGAAAATACAAAAAGAGAACAGAGTGAAGGATTGCCGCTGCTTCCGTCTTAGAATCGGGATTAGGTCGAAAGGGTTTCATGAGGAAAAAAGAAGAGAGGAAAAGCAAAGCCGGGGCACACGTGGGGGAGTTGATGGAGAGATGCTTGGCACGCCACACGGCTCCCCACATCTTCCTCTGTTTATCGTCTTCAGTAGTGGCGTCGCTCCTCTGAGTGGCCCCGGTGAATCCCCTTCCTGCGTTGCTGACTTTTCATCGCTATCCTCTCCGTGGACTGTGACCATGCCAGTCCTCCGAAGCGCACATACAGCTGTCGTGACGACGACGACGCTGCACGTCGACGGAAAGAAGAGTGAGGGAGTGTGAGCAAGCGGTATAGGCCTGTACGCTAACCCCCTCCCCCAAAAAAAAAGAACAAGAGAAATTCGCGTGACTCCGATGAGGGGCACCTCCGAAGAGAATTCGACAGCGAGAGGCAAGGGAAGGAGGAAGGGATGAGGGTGCGAGAATAGAAAAGGGTCGAAAGACAACTTTTCGAAAGTAAGGGAAGACGGCGATGGAGGAGACGGAAGGGAAACGAACGGCGTGTCCGTTGTTTCGGTGTGTGTGGGGGGGGGGAGGCAAAGAGAATCAACGAGATGTAATGCAAAAAAGAAAGCGCGCGATACGAGAACACGACGAAGAAGCACATCTGATGGACGGAGAGGTGGCGAGAGAGAAAAAGGCATGCACACATACGCACGCAAGCAAGCGGGATTGGAGAACAACATAAGAAGCGACAAAGAACAAGAGGAGATCCGCACTACCGCACACGCACACGCGCAGATGGCGTGACTGCGGCAGCAGAGCCGAAACAAGCACAAATCCAAAGCTGAACATGAACGAAAAAGAAAAGAGGGAGAGAGACACAAAAGACGTTGTGGAGAAAACACCCGAGAAGATGAGCACCAAAACGAAATCTAACAAAACTCCAGAAACGGAAAGCCCACTCATCACCACCACTACCCCTCCTCCCCTCCCCATCCACCTAAAACGAGGACAACAAGGGGGAGGGGGAGGGGGGAGGGCGGCGGGCCCACGTGTGGTCATATCCTCATCAGCCAACCAAAACGAGCACAACAAAAAGAGAGAGTCAGTGGACGAGACACGCAGCGCACCATGGCGCACACACACACACACACACAGAACACCCAAAACAAAGGGGGGAGAAAAGGCAAAGAAGCTGCACTGCTATACCACACCCAGTCGCCGAATACCACATACACGTAGGCAGATGCCCACATCGGAAGAGAGAAAGCAGCGAAGAAGTGCACAGGTGCGTCACGCAATAGACGCACAGATCCACCACCAAAGAAAAGACGATGTCGAACCAACAAAGGAAAACGAAAGGCGACGATGCAGACCTTGTTGAGAGGCACATCCGCAATACCGGCAACAGTGCCGAGTCCAGAAGAGAGGAGGGATCACGGTTGAGCCGTGCCACACCGCCATCACACGGAGCGCACACTACATGCGCATGTGTCTTTGTCTGCATAAGGGTTTGCCGTAGGAGGAAAAGGAGAGGGCGAGAGAGGCACGAGACAAAGGCAAGTCTCCGCCTTTCAGACGCCGACACTGCAACGGAAATGCTGAACAGAAATAAGGAAACCCGGCATAGGAAAGGAAACGCAGAAGCGGCAACACAATACGAGTGGAGACGCACAGAAACTACAAAACAAGTCAGAGTCGCCGCGCACGCATGAAACCATAACGTCATGCAAAAAGTGAGGGGAGGGCATGCAAGTCAAACGAAAAGGGGGCGAAGCAAAAGGTGGGGAAACAACAACGGCGAGGGAAGGTGAGGTGAGGTGATCACTGCCCCCTGAGCACCTCTCGCTTGGGAGGGTCACCATTGTTATCCGCATCGTTGACGAAGCGGCAAAGAATCCATGCGACGGAGTCGGTCCCTCGTGTTGCTCAGAGAGCTGCCGCGTCATCAGATGATACGCTTCGTCTTAGAAAAAGATTCCATGAAAGCCCGCTCCTCCTCAAAAAGTTGATCAGCGGTCAAGCTATTGTACGCTCGACTGGCCTCATGACAGAACGAGGAGCTCTGCGTTGTCGCGTTGAGGGACTTTTCCAGCGGCAAGTTTGCACGGCGCGCGTAGGCCTCGGTCGCCATCATCCACCGTGGTCTTGTCTGCTCCTTTTCCTTCGGCACGGGATTCTTGTTGCTCAGAACCGCATTATTGCCTTTCGCACTCCGCTCCGGCTTCTCCTGAAGAATGGGCCCTAACCTCACCGGCAGCATCGCATCTCCAACGCCGCCGCCGTTGTTTTTTCGTCTTGGAAGCGGCGGGCAAGCTTTGCGGTCCTTGCTGAACTCTCCGGCCGGTGTCCCGGTGACAGAAACCTTCTGCGGGCTGGCGTCCGAGGAGACGGTCGCCGCCTTTGAGCCAGCCCTCAGGGAACGCTCATCCTTAACGCCGACGTTCCGAGAAGGGAGTGCAGCTGCGGAGTCGCTCATTACGACACCTCTCTTCGCTCGGGCCACCGCCTTCACGGTCTTTCCAATCGCCCGCGAGGAAACGCCGAGGGAAGACGAAGCGGGCTCACCCGACTCTGCGCTGGTGTACAGTCCACTAGAGTGAGGCTGACGGTTGCTCTGCAAGCCGGTCAGTGGCGCCTCCTCCTGCGCTGCAAGCTTCGCTACCGGTACATTCGCGGCACAAGACGGTTGCGAGGTGGGAGGGACGTATGAGTCACTTGTGGGGTGCAGCGGGGCGGCTTCACCTGACGACTCTATCGGTGATATTGGGCACGGTGGCGGCGTGGACGGGGATGCAACTATTTGTTTTTCTGCCACTTCGGCCCCATCAGAAGTTCCACTGACAGCAGCCGCACCGTTGTTGAAGCGATGCAGAATCGGTGAGTGCGACTCCGGTGCCGTCGCCGAACGCCCGCGGAAGGCGTCACCATCTGGCGCTGCGTCGGAAGTTGGCCTGGGCTGCGAAGAGCAAGGCGAGCTGTCGGCGCTGTCAGGCTTGTGACGCGCGGCGACGTCTCCGCCGTTGTTAATGCAATGTCTGCTGTCTTCCTTGTTGCCGTCGCAAGCCTCCCGCAGCATTTCGTCGTCGCTGTAGTAGTCGCTTTGCAGCGGGTCTACCCACAACGAGGAGGCCTGCAGCGACACCTGCTCGGCAAGCAATGGCGAGCTGCATGCATCAGATGAGCGCAGCATCACCTCCTCCGGAGACTTATAGCCCATCCAAAGCGCCATCTCCACCGGCACAGCGGCGCCTTGCAGCGTACACCGAAACGCCGCCTCTGCCGTCGTGTGCAACGAGCTGAACTGCCCCCACAGATCCTGTTGGAGATAATTGCGCTCCTCTGTCTCCTCCTCCTTAAGCATCTCCATCCGCCTCTTCAAATTGCGGCTTCGTTCCTTGTTCAGCAACGCCTTCTTGATGCGATCCGCCTCGGACGTTTTGGCAGCGCGCGCACAGGTGGCGCTGCTCGCTCTCTCCGAGGGCCCAGCATCGCCGGTGCTGCCTCTCACAGCCCGCTTGCCGCCAGCAGAGCCGGCGGGGCGACTGGTGTGGGAAGACCGCAAAGACGAGCGCTTTAGTGGCATCTTGAGCAGCCCCATGTTGCTACGATACATGACGCGAACGCTGGAGAGGGCAAAAGTGCTGCCTGCCTTGCACAGCCGCGAAGCAAACCCACGCCCGCTGATGGTCCAATATATGAAGCCGTCGCCGGCGAGCCCGATGAAGCTGCCGCAGTCGCTGTTGAACTGAATGCCGTCGCCGTAGTGAAAGCTGCACTTGAGCTTGCTGGGCGCCGCCTCAAACTCGTAGAAGGCGCCGTCGGCGAGCAGCGCGTAGACAGGCTGCAGCACCGACTCTAGCGGGGGCGGACGCTTAAAGTTCTGCATGGCGAGTTTTCCTCTCAGTAGGATGTCGTACTTGGCGCGCGCATCCTTCTGACTGAGAACCTCGTAGGCGCGCTGAATCTCTTGGAACTTCCACTGCAAGCCGTTTGGGCGGTCAGGATGGTACACGAGGGCAAGCTTGCGGTAAGCTGCTGTAATCTCCTCCAAAGTCGCGGTGTGAGAGACGTTGAGCACGGCATAGAGGGTGTTGCTGCGCACACTTCGCGGGGATGCCTCGGGGCCGCCAGTTGGCTCGGGGGCCACCGAAGCGGCCCCAGCACCCATTGGATTCGGTGAAAAAGACATGAGCACCCTTGCAGCTTAGGCCGGGTAAGTCCACGCCGTTGCTTTCGCAGAACGAGGTAGGTGCACTTTCCGTGGGCGTTTTGATGTGCAGAGGGTGAGTGACGGCCAAACAGTTCTGGGGCAGGCGGAGAGAAGCAGGGGGAGGCAGCGGCGGCGGCGGTACGTGTGTTAGTCGCCCAAAAGAAAACAAACAAGCGAAGGAAAGCCTTGAGTGATGGGCGTCCCGCCCTCAAAGGCGGAGGTGCCAAAGAACGAAGCGAGAACGCGAAGCGGAGCTTCTCTTCGCCTTCTCTTGTTGTCTTTTGGGAAGCGAAGAGGGAGGGATGGATGGAGAAGAGAACAAGAAAAGTGCACACAAACAGCAACACCCCGTTAGGTCAATCAGAAGACTGCTATATAAGGGAGATAAAGCGCCACAAGAAAGGAAGTCGGGAAGGCAACGATAGCCAGAGCAAGAGAAAGAGAGGATGCGGCAGACGGAAAAGAAGCGATGCTGCAGGAGGAAGAAGGGCAGCACAACCAAACGAAATAAAAGAAAGGCTGCGAAGATCAGCGGAACTGCCAGCGTGTGTGTCGTTGGCGCTAAGCCCACCCCTCAGTGAGACGACCCCGAAAAAGAGTAACGATACGCACGCACACAGAAATCAGCTGCAACAGAGAACCACCAGAGCTTGTTAGCGAAGGGAGTGGGCACAGTGTGACTGCAGCGGTGGTTGTGTGCCCGATTCTTGAGCTGTTCTCCTCTTTGTCACTGTTCGCGCAACCGCTGCTCCGCGGACTCTGCGCTCCGTACTGAGGGTTCAAGTGCCGCCGTTTTTACAGTCGCTGATAAAGCTCGTCTTCATATGATATTCTTGTCTTTCCTCGTCACTGCACACATGCACGCGCCAACCCGCTCGGTCTCTGAGAGCGCGTTCACGGGAACAAGAGATTCAGTCGCCTCTCTGCGTGAGCCTTCGAGTGTGCGGGCACCAGCTGAAAGCAAAGGCAAGCGACAAAAAAGAATTAAAGCAAAACGAGACAACTTGAGAGGGGGGAATAAGCGGGTGAACGACTGTCCCAGTTGTTGCACGTAGCACGCACAGATGTTCCTTTTCGATTGCCTGCTGCTCGACTTGCGCACCTGTGCGTGTGTGTGTGTGTGTGGGGGGGGGGTCGCGATGGAGGAGAGGTAGGAGCAATCAGGCACCACTGCACGAGCGTTATATGGTGTCCTGTCAGGATGGCCGATAGGCCTCCGCAGGGCGTGCCAGCAACGTGGGCAAAACAAAGACCAAAGACGAAGGCAGAGGTGTTCCAAGCTACGAACAATAAAAAAAGAGGGAACAAAGATGGTGCGGGCCAGCAGAAACAAGGACCGACAGAAGACAGCCCACGCCTAAAGCCTCTGGCACGAGAACAGAAACAGACAAGCGGAAAAAAAATGCGGAGGCGCCAGAAGCAAGCGATCGAGAGAGCGCGCACAACAATCCAACGGACCAAAGGAGAAAACAACAAAAAAAAAAACGGCGCACGCACAGTCGAGCCCAAGCGAGCTAAGCGCGCATACAGGGTGCCACAACCACAGAGAGAAGAGAGACAAATCGGCGCAGTGGCACAACACACACGCGTTTGCGCCACCACATAAAAAAAAGCTCAAGATCAATATTTTTTTTTTGCGTTAACAATCGAACGTTACAACGGCAGCGCGAAGGGCAAAACACACGAATTCCGTGAAAGAAGCGGAAACGAAACAGTGCTGCTTCTCCGCGTGTGCAAGGGTAGGGGCTCGGGTGTGTATACGCACGTGCCTCCGCCTGCCTGGGATGTGTTCCGATGACGAAGTAAGGCAGAGAGAGAGTAGCAGCAGTACCTAAACGTATTCGTGGAAACGGTGGTAGTAGAGAGATGGAAATAATTTCCTTGAGATGCTGTGATCACGGAGGCGCTTCAGAAAAAAAAGAAAAAAGGAAGGTGCGAAGTTTTGCCTGAAGCGATAAGTGCGATAAAACAGGGTGCGCGCACAGACGAGAAAACACAAAAAAAAATGAGCAATATATAGGCGGTTTAAAAACACACAAAAGAAAGTCGGCGCCGTAGCCCCTCCGTAGGCCAAGAAACAGAGTAATCCGTGCGTGCGCGTGTGAGTGAGGTGTGGGTTGGTATTCGCCTTTTGATTCGAAATTGATGCCTGTAGCTGATTTCTTTCGCAGCGCGTTTACAAGGTTTGGTAGATATCTGTATTGCGGCGCCTTGTGTTTGTGCGCGTGTGTCTTTGCCTTCTTTTGCACAAGACGGTGAGTTTAGGTTTGGCTTTGTTTGGCTCTACCTTCGTCTCTACACACATAGAAACACGAAAGAGGAGGGAGGCGATTGTGAAGAACGAGAGAACGACAGAGTCGAGGAAGTAAAATGTTTCAAGACAAAAACTTGCTGCGTGTGTGTGTGTGTGTGTGCGCGCGCGCCTTGCACGGTCCAATTAGCGAGCACAACGTGAATGGAAAAAAGGGAAAAACAGAAAGGAAGAAGGGTGAGAGCGCTGATGCACACACACGGTAATCGACAGAGAGAGTGACACGCACACACGCGCGTGTATACAGACAAACAGACGCACAGAGCTTACGGTGGATGTGTGTCCGGGTCAATGTTTATTGTTCGTTTATCCTGTTGTTATGATTTTTCCTCTCTTCCAGTACGCCTTCCCCGCCGACTCCGCGCCTGCGATCGTGCAGCGCAGTGAGCACAGTGTGTATATGCGCAGGAGGCCTGCGACTGCCTGTGTGTTGTACTCTCCCCACGATGGAGACAGCAATGAAGAGGAAATAAAAGCGAACAAAAAGCAAACTTTTTTCCCACTCTAGTTGCCACTGTCGTTCTTTTCTGTGTATGTATATATAGAGAGATATATGTGTATATATGCGGTGCCGGAGAGGAGTGCGGTTGTTGCGGTGCCACCGAGGGAGAGGGAAAGGGGGGCAGACAACAGCAGCCAATAATGGAGGGGGAGGGGGTGATGGAGAGGAAGGGAGGCAGAAGGGGGAGAGAGGGTAGGGAGAGAGTAGTAGCGGAAGATTCAGGTGGAGGAGGGATAAGGGAGGGGAAAGCACGAGAAGCGTACGCTATCGTGGGTGCTCGTTATCCCTGGTGAATCGCACCCATCCCGTTCTTGACACTCTCGCCGAGGGCACTCCCCAAACAAAAAGTGCGTGAGTTCGTGAAGGCGTCCAACGGAGGGGTAAGACGCGAAGAGTTGCAGGGAGAGGAAAGATGAGGGGGCAAATAGGCTTGCTTGCATGCGGAGGTTGACGAGGGCCCCATCTGTCCGTGCTAAGCCTGCGCTACGTGACGGGATAAGCGAGAGAGACGTCAACGAACGAAAACCCCACATGCGCGCCTCCATCTTGTCGCCAGCGCCAAGAAAGGCGATGCAACAAATCTGTGCCACTTGATGGACTCCACCGTTTCGCATCAAGCTGGAATAAGACTGTGACTCTGTCGCATCAAACAGGGCAGTGCGAGCTTCGCGTGCGAGCTGCTCCCACTCACCGAAAAGGGCCAGAGAGAGGGCGTCGGCATACCTGCTTCTGTGTCTAAGCTTGTGCGTGTGTCGTATGCAGGGTACAGGGAGGGTCAAACATGTCGGTCTGTTCCTTTTACTCTTTCCACTCGACGAGAGTGCTGTAAGAAGAAAAAGGAAGAAAATGCATATATGTGTGCTTAGTATGATGTGCACCCGCCCAGGTCAACGCAGAACGGGGCGGCGCCGTCCTCGTCGTCCTCTTGATCCTCTTCGTCCTCGTTATCAGCGAGACTTATGAGCATGGGCCGCCGCTCACCTCGTCCCATACCGTAGATGGGCCCCGTCGCCTGCTCACGCAGCACCGTCGCCACTCTCTCCTCCCACAACACTCGCCCTCTCTCGTCGTCGTCATGTGTAGCCAACGCAGATAGGCCCTCGAGGTTCAGAAAAGGGTGCTGTAGTGCTTCGCGAGCGGTGATGCGGCACTCGGGTTGCTGGTGCAGCATCCGCGACAGCAGGTCCAGCCCATCAGCGGGTACGACGCCGGCGTGGAACTTGTACGGAAGACTTGCCTGCGGGGCGGGAATGTGCGCAGCGGATTCCCTGTCCCTCGGCGGGCCGGGTACCGACGGCGCGCCGAGCCACGAAGGCGGCGCGCTGTACGTTGGCATTCCGAGAAGCTTCTGAATGCCCCCCAGCAGGTCTAACTCGCTCTCAGAACGGAACAAGCCCTTCTGCAGCAGCAACTGCGCAAAGATCACACCTAGCGCCCACACATCTGCCGCGGTGCGGCACACCTGGTCTCCGAGGAGAGCCTCGGGGGGTCGATAGTGGAGTGTTGTGCGTATCGATGGAGGTGTGCACAGGAGGTGCTCACGCTGGCCCGCAGGTGCCGCAGGAGGCTTGAGGACAGACGGAGAGTTCTCACACCCGGTCTTCGTCGCCGAGCGCAAGGGCGGAATGAAGCGTGCCGACCCAAAGTCACCGAGGCGAAGCCCAGCGTCCTTCGACACCAGCACATTGCTCAGTTTCAGGTCTCGATGCACCACACGGCACGTCTCGTGTAGGAAACATACGAGGCGTAGCAGGCGGCGCATCACGTAGCGCACGAGCGGCATTCGGGAAGGTGGCGGAGAGGGCGGCGACGCCTGCGGGCCCGCATCTGCCGTTGCAGCGTCGGGCGCTGTAGACAGCGAGGCGGAGGACAGGCCCAGACCGCCGCCGACACCAATAGAGGCAGAGGAACCAAAGAGGGAGACCACGCCGGGCTTCCGCATGTAGCCTCCGGCGCCATCGCCCCTCTGGGCACCGCGGGCGCCGTGCGGAAACACGACCTGCTCCAGGTTCGTTGCCGCGAGTTCCATCACAAGGCACATCTCCTTGTGCGGGGCCTCCACAACACGGTAGAGGTGAATGACTCGCGCAGAGTCGTCGATGAGATTACAGAGTGCCTGACCTTGATCGTCCTCCGCACGCGCCGTGGCATCGGAGGCTGAAGCAGTAGAATAAGAAGTGCCCGCTGCCGCAAGGCACGCAGCTTGCTTCTCGCTCACAAAGCGATGCAGCGTTACCTCACGCAGCACCGTTGCGGAGATGTCGCGTGCTCCGAAGTCGCTTGCCTGAATAAAAATGCGCTTTACGGCAACACGGCGACCGCGCCGCGCCGGCCTTTGTCCGCCATCTGCAACCTGCTCTTCGCCCTCATGCCCTCTGCAGGCCTCTTGCGAAAAAAGCCCCTTGGCGTTCTCGTCCTCCGCAGGTGCGCTGGTGGCTACGTCGAGGGCAGAGTATACGGCCCCCTGGGCACCCCGGCGAATCGGCGCCTCTTTCTTCAGCTGAGCGCCTTTCAACGTCATGGATGGCACAGGGCCCGAGATGAGGGGAAGCCGGGGCAGTGCTGTGCCTCCACAGTTGCCCACCCCTCCACCCTCCACTTGTGGATCGTTCACCTCAGCATTCTGCGAGGCGCTACAGCAGTAGTCGTCGTAGATCGACCACACCGGTGACACCTCTTCGCGGTCGCTGGTGGGCAGTACAGCTGCTGCTGCGCATGCGCCTGTGAAGAAGAGATGCGCCATTATCTGTGACGCTTGGCAGTTTTATACGCTTACCTTTAAAGTATGCGTGAGGATGAGATGAGCGGATGAGATACCAGTCGTTTCAGTGGTTCGGTGGACGCCGAGGTGAATGGATGTAGTCGGCGCAATGCGTTAGGTCGGCTCCACACAGGCGTCGCGGAGCAGGGAGGCGACGCGGATGTGGTTTGCTAAAAAGACCAAGTGCTGCACCCTGTCGTTGGGCAAGCTGCGGCCGGGGATAGGCTTGTGGGTGTGAATCTATGGAGAGTTGTGCCACGAGAAACAAAATCTCCTCTGTCGAGTCTTTCAGCTCAAACGAATAGCGCGAGCGCGCTTGTGTGTGTGTGTGTGTGTGTGTGTGTGTGTGTGTGTGTGTGTGTGTCGCGATGAGCACTACCGCAGCGTACGCAGCGCTGTCTATTTCAAGTCTTTGCGCTCTCTTTACCGTCCCTCTCTCCCTTTCTTTCGCCGGCTGAGCAAGTGAGCTCGGATTGTGGCAATGATAGTGCTGAAGGCTGCAGCGCTGCGTTTTGCCACATCACCCCAGATATGGCAACGAATGCACGAGAGAAAAGAAAATAAAACACACACACACACGCAGAGACAGACAGACAGAGGGACGAGGTGTTGTGTATGGAGCTCGATGAGGCAAAGTCGAACGAAGTGAGACTGTGCAGGCGAGCACGCGTTCGAGTCGATGCGCAAAGCAGAGGAGGCGAATGGAAAGAGAAGGAGAAGAGGTGAAATGGCCGTGTGCACCAACATCACGACGAAGCAGGGCCGGAGTATACAGTCGAAGATGCGACAGACGCACGGATGTCTACGCATGCCCCCAGCCCTCCCTCCCGTCCCCACCCCCTTTTCTCCTTTACGTTTGCACTCGCGGATTCGAAAAACCTGCTCCATACGCGCCACGCACAAGATGCTATTCAGTGAATTTACACGAGGTGGTGCAGAGATATGTGCATGTCTGCGAAGTAACCAGAACCAGCCCGCCCACCGGCACTGTGCGACAATATCTGGCGTGGTGTCCCACGCCTCCTCCACACGTGCTTTTATCGGCATCTCGGAACAAGGGAGAGGGAGAGTACGCCTTCCCATCCTTCGCCGCTTTTGTGTGCCTCATTCCATTCTTTTTTGTTTCACAGGGAGGGAGCGGAGGGGTGGGGGCTTGCTCTTGTGCGCTCGCAGACACATACACATAGAAAGGAAAGGACCGCATTGCCTAGACGTACATGACCGTCACCGAGAAGAGACGGAGGGAGAGAACAAAAGAGAGAAGAGAGCATCAAAGAACGCCCACCACCAGCATCATACCCGCCGCACTCCAAACAACAAACACGAATCGCACGAGAAGGAACGAAAAAAAAAGTAATAGTAGAACAGGTAACATGAGAGAAGGAAAGGACGTGGTGGCAAAAAAAAAGGGGGGGGGGCAATGCACACACGCAACGCCTGCATGTGTGTGTGTGTGCGCGCGCGCCGAAGTGGTACGCGTACATGCGTGTATGCACGAGTAAGACAAGGTCTTGGTCAAGCGCTTCCTGGCGATGGAAGGGCAAAGGAAAAGAGAAGGGGGAGGCGACATGACACTCATGGCACGCACCACGGCATCTGCACAGCAATGTAAGAATCTCTCAGGCGCAAATACGCAGAAAAAGAGAAAAGGATGGGCAGAAACCACCAGGACCTCCTTGTACCGCTACGTCTGCCAGAGTAACGGAGCCCCCCCCCCCCAAGGGGGGGGGGTCTATCGTCGCACGTGCACAAGTTTGTGGGCGCGTTTAGTTGATTGGGAGACAGCACACTCGACCACATCTCAACTGCACTCCGGCCTACTGCAGAAGCAGTTGCGTGGTGCCACTGTGCTCTCTCGTCCCCACCCACCTCCAGTATCCGTAGTCAAACCCCGTGAGTACATAAGCGCTGGCGCACTGCTCGTCATGCGTATTCACGCAAGGGGTACCTCATCAAACGTGCTGGAAGTGTTGATTTGAGCGGAACTCTTCGTAGAGGGTGAACATGACGTGCAGCGAGTCAATCAGGGAACTATAAGTGGGAATGTCCAAGATGGCGCACAGTGTGCGTACATACTGATCGAGATCGAGGTTGATCTGCGACGGAGGGAAGGCGACGTCGGAGTTCAGAACCTCCTCAAACTGCTGCGGCCATACCTGCATGAGCGTCTCAATGTCTGGCATGGGCCGCTGGTAGTTCACCGTCGGCAGTGCCTTCTTGTAGTGCACCTTTTTAATGTCGGAAATCCATCGATCAATCACCTCCGGCCGATTCGCCGCGTTTTCAAGGGAGTCCACGATGTCCGCCGCAACACCGTGAGCGTTAGTCGCGTTCAACTCCAGCAGTACCACTGCTGGATTCGACTGCGGAATGGCTGGTTCATCCACAATCTCCAGGCCCAGCCCGTCTGGAATACCGTCTGGTCGCGGCACCTTGACAAAGGGGTCGAGATCGCCAACCGTCGGGATGTAGTCCGGCACAAAAGGCCGCAGTTTGGCCGGCAGCTCCGCCGCAAAGGGCTCATACTCCATGATCTGCTTGAAAAGGTCTTGCATCTCACGGCTGGCGGTGGCGTTGATACGGGCGTACTTGGCAGGGTTGTACCCGAGCTGGGGATCGCCGACCTGCATCACTGGTGCCGCCTCTGCAAGCTCCGTGGGTTTCTGGCCGGCGTAGCCCTCCGCGCGGTACTCGCGGCCCTCGTCGATCTCAGTCTCCTCCTCGTCCTCCTCGTCCTCGTCTTCCCTCTCGTCGTCATCGTCGTCTGGACGCATCGTCTGCCCTGTCCTCATTGCCATCGGCGTCGCTACCTGACTGGCTGAGGGAGACACTGGAATGGCCTCATCGTGCGGTGCGTTCTCGATTGGCTGTCCCATGCCACCGCCGCCACGACTCGCGTCCGCCTCCGGCGCATACGATGGCCCAAGCGACGTACGTGGTGTCTTCACGTTCTCAGCGTTGCGCACCTCTATCCGCTCATCATTTGGGTTGTTTACCATGAGCTGTCCACCAAGCACAGCGGAAGCGGCGGTGTTCTCCATCCTTAAGGCAGCCAGGCTCTCCAATGGGTGTCCGTGGCCGGTGTTACGGCTTTCGCTGGAATTGTCGGCGTTGATAGTGCTCGGCGACAGAGCACTATCTATACGGTCGCGTGTAGGGATGACAGCGACAGGAGACTCTTGCGGGTGGTCGGGGACCGGGATGGGGAGGTCGTCGCCAGATTGACGGGACGACTCCGACCCACTTTCGGACGCTTCTTCCTCGGTCGTTTCGGTGCTCTCGTCGTAGACAGATGCGCTCCCGCTTTCGTCCGAAGCGTGGCCCATACTTTATCTGTGTTTCTCTTCTCGACAGCGTGTTGTAACCGCTTGATACGGCGACGAAATGAGCACGAGCAAGACTGTGTAGCAAAGATGTCCCACGAGCCCTCTAGCTGCGCATAAACTTCAGAAACGAGAAAGGAGAAGCAGCGTGACAGGATGAGTCTACAATGGCCACCTGCACGCTTGCCTGTGTCTGCGCTCCACCCTTCACTGAACCTGTACAAATGCTTCTGTGGACGTTTGTGTGGCGATGACTGCGTATATGTGCAGGCGTAAAATGTGTCTTGGAGGAGGGGGTGGCGCACGTGTACCTGGAAAACATCCGAAACCGCAAGTGTTCTGTGCACGAATGTTAAAAAACAATGAGGGAGTAAGGAGAGGATGCGATTGAAAGAAAGGTTGGAAGAGTTCATTGTTATTTCGTTTTTGTGCTTCAAAGGAATGAGAGCAGCAGACCCGATACGCATGGCACGCAAAAGGGGTCAAACATAGAAAAAGCACAAGCAGCAGATGCACCGCTGCAAGATGGGGAAGGGGAGGAGGAAGGTGTGCTGAAAATTGTGCGCACGCCCGGAGCATATGGTGCGCTTCTGTGGTCCCTCTAGTGCCGCTTGTTCATCGAGTGATCTGACAGAATAGACCCACCAAAGTGAAAGAGGAAGACAGAAAAAATAAGGCAGCCGATGGCGATATCCATGTATAAGCATGCGCATATGTGTTAGAGAGAAGTCCTCATCATGAAAGCATGGAGAAGACCAGCAAGCAAGCGAGCAAAGGTCATGAACGGCGCACATGCGTACACGCAAGCACACGCCCAAGAAGGATACGAAATCTCCGTTCAACGCGAAGAGCAAACCAAAAACGTGAAAGAAAGTCCCACAACAACGGCGACGACAATACAACAAGGGCTCAGTAAAACTATATTCATTCTGAAACACAACGCCGGTGCGTTGTTGCACTTCATAAAACAGTGCCACCTGAATGTCACCGTCGTTGCTGAGCAACATCAACGTCAACGTCAACAACAAAAAAAAAAACGTGCACAAACAAGGAGCACAGCAGAGGAGCAGCACGGAAACCAAAAGAAACGATACATATATATATATATATATAGCGGGGGAAGGAGGAAGAAGAGCAAGCACTGCTCTACACACTGTTGCTCTCCGGCCCGCGGCTGCCCTCCCCCTCCCCGTGAAAAAAGAAAAGGAAAGGCGAGAATCGCAGCGAGGTGGTGCAACGGGCGTGAAGCGGCGAAACGCGCTGGATACAGGTTTTTTTTGGGGGGGGGAGGACGCGGGGGTCCGTGAGGATGACTCGGCGTCAAAAGGGGTTGAGGGGGAGAAGAAGCGGTCTGGATAAACCACAGGGCCAGACCCCACCCCTTCCCTTTCGATGTTGGTTTTTTTTTTTGGCTGTGGGTTTCCAAAGCTCCACGCTCCCTGAGAGTTTGTGATGGCATTCTCCCTTGCCCACTCTCCGTAGCGAGGAATCACCTCGCAGCTGTGCACAACCCTGAACAAACTAACACTGGCATGCATGCGTAAACTTACCGCCATGGCTGTGAGGAGAGAAGTGAAAGGGCAAGCGCATGCGGAATGAGGGACGGGAGGAAGGCAGAGAGTCGAGAAAACCGATAAAACGAAAGGAAAAGCTCAACAGCAGATCTCTGATAAGGAACAAACGGGGGGGGGGAAGAGCCAAAGAATAGCCGCCGGGGTGTGAAGTGAGATGTCTTGATTCGGGCTCCTTACTGTTTCTCCGTGGGCACATATCAACCTCTAACGGGTAGGTATTCAACCTTCCAGAGAGGGAGGATGGGCGACGCACGTGGTGTCACGTGCTTCTCTCTCCTGAGCATGGGCCATCTCACGTTGGTGCTGATCCACACTGCCGTCTTTGAAGCATGGGCCTCAATGGCATTGGTGTATGAGTTTGTTCGCGTGGGCGGGTGCCGCTACGGCCCTTCACACACCACTCTCGCTCTGCATCGTCGCACTTTGCCACCTCCGACACCACCACCACCAGCATCGGCGCGGTGATGGCGTACATGATGAATATCCAGTACTTGTCCATGTGTACAAGGATGGCAAGGCAGTCGTAGCACCATTCAGGAGGGAAGAAATCGCCTGGATACGTTGGTTTGTGCGAAGGTGTCCGTTGTGGAGCAAGGAAGAGTCCACGCGTTCATGTGAAAGCTCGTGTGGGTTTGTTTGTTGCAGTTTTTTGAGGGGAGGGAGGAGAGGTGAAGGATGTCGATTCAGACGCGCGCAGGGCAGGCACAAGTACAGGGAAAAGAGCGACGGTAAAGATGAAAAGGCATACGACAGGAATGTAAGTGGCGGCTGCACCTCGCGCTGGTATGGAAGGACAGCCAGCAAAAACTGCGATGACAGAACGTTTTGCCCTGCTTACAAAAACAGGTCGACTGCCTTCCTTCTACAGCCTCTGAAGGCAACCCGTTCCTGTGCTTCCCATCAACGCTATGCAAAATGTCATAGCAAGTGCAGGCATGAATTGCAGCTCATCCACACAAGCACACACGCACACGTTTCTGTCACGCGTGCACATGGCAGAGCCGCAGCGTTGCACCCAATGCCCACCCCCACCCCCACGGAAGAGAGAGAAAGGGCGAAGGGAGGAGGAACGATGCGCTTTATCTCTCTACTCTACTTGAAATCACCCGCGTGTAGTTGTGTGTGTGTGTGTGTGTGTGTGTACGAGACGAGGAGATGAGAAAGAGGGAGCGACAAAACGCTGTACAAAAACGAACACACAAGGCCAAACCAAAAACGAAGAACTGAAAAGCTCTCCACCACGGAATCAAGTGGAGAGAGCGCACCACGATCTCTCCTCTCTTCGTCCAGGTACGTGTGCTGATGCTGGCGAACCTCTGCACAGGGGGCGGGGTGGGGCGAGGACTGAAAAACGCACAAAAAGAGAAAACAGCCGTTTCAACACGTTCGACGGTGCCCGACGCGCGCCGGATGCGCCCTCTTGCTTCCCTTCTCCAACAAAACAAAAGACACATGCACACGCATGCGCACCCTTATGCTCACACCCCCTTTCTGATTGAAGCGTCGACTTCAGGTGAGAAAAAAAGGGATAGAGAGAGGGTGGCATCTCCTGGTACTCTAATGCGGGCATCGCCAAGGCACCCACACGAGCAACCTGGCTGCATGGTGAAGCCCACAAATCGGCGGACAGCCACAACCACTACAACGAGCAAAAGCGCATCTATGACCGGGATCATCCAGAAGAGCGGAGACGGGAAACGGGGAAACGCACGCCATCCCTTTTCCTGCGTGTATGATCTGCATAACTGGATTAAGACCCACAAACACAAAACCCCTCCCCCACCCCTCTTCTGCGCTCCCCCTCGCCCACCTCACCACGCCAAACAAAAAGAAAGCGAAGAGAGTAACATAAAAGAAAACAAAAAGGGAGAAGAGGGGGTATGCATCGGCCGGCGTGAAACACACTGACGCATGGCTGTGAAAGGGCGCCCAGTGTGTCTCTCAATGTGAACGGAAGGCGCAGAGTGGAAGAGGAGAAAAAGTAGGGGGCTTTTCGCTGTAGGCTCAGCGCGGCATCCGGCGCACAAAAAAAAACGACGCAGGGCAGCCTACCGTCGGAAGAAGAAATCGAGACCAACAAAGGAGAGGTGCGACGCGATGAATCCTTCGTTGCGTTATGGTGGGAAGAAGAGGCAGAGCAAACACAATAAGCGACGCAAAGAGAGAGACAAACATGCAACACAAATGAAGAGAGAACAATATATAGAGATGTATACATATATATATATATATGTATAGATATGTGTGTGCGTGTGCGTGTGCGTGTGCGTGTGCGTGTGCGTGTGCGTGTGCGTGTGCGTGTGCGTGTGCGTGTGCGTGTGCGTGTGCGTGTGCGCAGAACGATGCATTCTAGACCCCATACAGACAGCAGCCACTTAAAGATTCCTTTCTTTGCCTCCACGTATATATCCTTTTTTCTTTTTCAGCCTGTCCATTCTCCACCG